>NC_064926.1:208147439-208450469 GCF_023897955.1 Schistocerca gregaria
CACCATTGACCAGACGTCTTCAATTGGTGAGAGATCTGGAGAATGTGCTGGCCAGGACAGTACTCGAACATTTTCTGTATCCAGAAAGGCCCGTACAGGACCTGCAACATGCGGTCGTACATTATCCTGCTGAAATGTAAGGTTTCGTAGCGATCAAATTAAGGGTAGAGCCATGGGTTGTAGCACACCTGAAATGTAACATCCTCTGTTCAAAGTGCCGTCAATGCAAACAAGAGGTGGCCAAGACGTGTAACCAATGGCACCCTATACCATCACGCCGGGTCATACGCCAGAATGGCGATGACGAATACTCGCTTCCAATGTGAGTTCACCGTGATGTCGCCAAACACGGATGCGACCATCATGATGCTGTAAACAGAACCTGAATTCATCCGAAAAAATGACGTTTTGCCATTCGTGCACCCAGGTTCGTCGTTGAGTACATCACAGGCGTTCCTGTCTGTGATGCAGCGTCAAGGGTAGCCGCAGCCACGGTCTCCGAGATGATAGTCCATGCTGCTGCAAACGCCGTCGAACTGTTCGTGCAGATGGTTGTTGGCTTGCAAACGTCCCTATCTGTTGACTCAGGGATCGAGACGTGGCTGCACGATCCGTTACAGCCATGCGGATAAGATGCCTGCCATCTCGACTGCTAGTGATACGAGGTCGTTGGGATCCAGCACGGCGTTCCGTATGACACCTCCTGAACACACCGATTCCATATTCTGCTAACAGTCATCGGATCTCGACCAACGCGAGCAGCTATGTCGCGATACGATAAACACCAATCGTGATAGGCTACAATCCGACCTTTATCAAAGTCGGAAACGTGATGGTATGCATTTCTCCTCCTTACACGAGGCATCACAACGTTTCGCCGGGCAACGCCGGTCAACTGCTGTCTGTGTATGAGAAATCGGTTGGAAACTTTCCTCATCTCAGCACGTTGTAGGTGTCGCCACCGGCGCCAACCTTGTGTGAATGCTCTGAAAAGCTAGTCATTTGCATCTCACAGCATCTTCTTCCTGTCGGTTAAATTTCGCGTCTGTAGCACGTCATCTTCATGGTGTAGGAATTTTAATGGCCAGTAGTGTACAAAGGAACTGTGCTGAGCATAGTTTTTATCGTTTTGCTATAGACTCGACCACATGTCACCAAGCAAGAAGCAAAAGACTGTTCACACTAATACATTACAGAACTAAAAAAAAAAAAAAAACCTCACCAACTGCCGTTTCGTCTTTCACTCGACGCTTACTGTCATGCTATTCTACAGGGGATTGACAAATATATGGAAAGAGCAAAAACACAACACATTACCAGACCTAATATGGCGTAGGAAAACCGTTGCCATTTGGAGCAGCTGCCAGTCTTAAAATGGATAAATACAGGTCCGGTATGGTTTTCAAAGGAAATTTATACAATTCGTCCTGGAAAATCGTGGCAGGTTCGGTAACAATGATGGAGGTGGATAGTGATTACGCAACTATCTTTCCAATGTAGACCACAGAGACTCAATAATATTGAGACATGGTGACAGTGATGACCATGGGAGATGCGACAATTCATCCCCATCTTCATAAAACAAGTTCCCTGTGTGGACAGGGGCCATGTCGTCTTCGATCGCAGCGTCACCATTCAGGAACGATCATCGTACCACGTCAGCCGAAATGGTAATGCGAGCTTGCAGAGTAACCATGGGCCTCATGGAATACCACAAATATGGCTGCCCAAATCATCACGGAACCCCTGCCAGGTTCCGCTCTTGTGACGTAAGCTCGGTCAGAAGTTGGAAACAGTGTGAAACAAAAGACATCCGACCAAACGATTTTCTTCCATTGCTCCATAGTCCACGTTTTATAGCTCCGGCACCACATCTCCCTGTTAATGGAATTTTCATTGTTGTTGCTTGATTTCAGAATTTCAGCTCACCCTGAAATTCGCAGCTTCTGGAGCTCTCTTCGTATTGGTTTTGTGCTGACAGGGTTCGTGAATGCGACATCCTGTTCGGCAATAACTTTTTTCAGCTGTCGCCCTCTGATTTTTTTTGGTCACAATCCTCTTCTGCGACTATCTGTCAAGATCTCTCGATACACACTTTCATCAGCGTTGTGACTAGCGGTTGATGTTTTTCCACTTTCCCCGTGTGAGTTAGATATCTTGGATAAGGTGCCTCTTGAAAAATCAAATACTTCGGATTCCTTGGTTACGGAGGCACCCACATAAGAAGCACCAATCATTTGGCCACCTTCGAAGTCACTTAGTTCCGACTACACACTATACTGTTCTTAGTACTACTGACATTTGCAACGCATTGAGAACATTTCGCAGGCACCGTTCGTGGTGAAATACATCAGAGCAACCTGCAGGGGTGACTAGCATGTGCATTTATGTTCAAACATGCATTTCTGGCGACGTTTCCACACTTTCGTCCTCCCTCTGTATTTGTGGGAGAGACGGCTTCACATTCGCCACAGACTGCGTGAATATCCGATTCCCTCCAAAATGAGCTTATACAGGGTGTTTCAGACTTTAATTGCTAAAATTATACAGTTTGTAGAGAACCCTAAATCAAGTACTACTCGACAAGGAACCAGTGGTCGGAAATGAATACTTAGTCTTTTCGTGAGATAAATAACTTACATCTTGTAGCAAGTACTTCAGCTCATAAACCCATTCAGTATGACGACCGTCGTTCTGACTGTGTGCACTTCGACCTCAGTCACTGACAGAACTAAACTTGTTGTCCAAAATCATAGCTTTGTGTGACTGTAACTACCCAGATTATGTAAGAAGCTGTTCACAACAATTTCTTCCAACTACACTGACGCTTATGTATTTGTCCAGCCTCGTGGGAATTACATCCTTTTGCACCGTACATTGTATTCTTGCCTTTTAGTTGCCGGCCGCGGTGGCCGTGCGGTTCTGGCGCTGCAGTCCGGAACCGTGCGACTGCTACGGTCGCAGGTTCGAATCCTGCCTCGGGCATGGGTGTGTGTGTTATCCTTAGGTTAGTTAGGTTTAAGTAGTTCTAAGTTCTAGGGGACTTATGACCTAAGATGTTGAGTCCCATAGGGCTCAGAGCCTTTTAGTTCTTCGACAAGGAACGTTCGCTACGGACGCATCACAGACAATTGCCTGTACTTTTTTTTTACGCACTTGCTTTCCCAATCGGAGCTTGTGTGACGTCTCTAATTACCCGGTCATCCACGGAGCGTTAAATCCAGATAATTGTTGTTCCAGTCAACTCTAAAGCACCTTGACAGTACTCAAGTGTAATTGGTGATAGTCTTATCTTCGAGATCTTATACATGTATTGTGAAATTGTCGTTATAGAGAGTTGTCATGAATGCAGCGAAGCTACCGAATATCACGGACACTAACAAGGGACGTCGCGCGCAGTGGCTAGGACACATTTTGTGGACTACTCCCGTCTTTCGCGACGAACTTGCCAAGAGACGGTCTGGAAGACCTGTGCTTTAAAGACAGATATGAACGCGAGTGCAACAAATGGGAGGAGCTCGCCTTAGCGTGCAGTAGATGGAGGAATCTCGTCAAGGACGACAGCAAGTTTCAAGACGGCGCCTGGCTCAACAACTTAACTGTGAAATGAGAACCACTCTATCGGGATGATATACAGTTGCCATACCTATGGGCGCTAAGTAGACTCTCGCATCGACCTCCTGAGTCACCAACGAAAATGCCTGTGTGGTGCTACTCCAATCTTACTTTAGAAAGAGAGTAATCTTTAATGGTATTGTGGAATGAGTCCGCCTTTTTGTCCTTTTTGGGTTTGGAAGTGAAATGGGAGACCGAAGTGGCAACACAAGAGCGTACCAACATTCGAGCTAGGGAAAGGGTCGTGTTGGTTTCATGAGAGATGAGGGGAGGGATGGCGTTTCTGCTCCTCGCTTGGCATGAGTGTGGCTGCTTATGTTTGAAAATACAGTGAAAGAAGGAAATAGAAGCACGTTTTGGCACACATGATACCCCTCATTCGCTGGGATGGACGGGTCACTGATAGATGTGTGTTGTCACTCTGTCGGGGAATTTTAATACAGGATACTAGAATAAAAACTGCAGGACAGAACTTACACGTCGTCATCTCTTCTGCTCTTACCATGATAGTTCTGGCTCTGAATTCAAACCGTCATCAAGAACCTTGTCTGTGCTTACCTCACGTTACTTGGCATTTACGACGTCGCTAGATGAGCCTGCCATATATAAGCGAAGACATATAGTGTGGAGATAGGTGTTCGACTAAGATGTGGGGAAAAGTGCCTTCGTAATTATCGGAAAGGCGAGCGCAGTCCACCGGCGGTAACGGCCGCAGCCTGCGACTCGAGCACGAGCAGTTCCGCCCACGTAACGTTCCGCGTGGGCGCGCCACCTTGTCTCGGAAATCGTCCGCCGGAGGTCGCGCCTTATTAGGACGGCGTCGCGGAGCAAGCCCGCTCCCTGCTCTGCACAGATCTGCCAGTCTGATTAAAACTACTCGTTACGCGACGTCCGTCGCGCGACTCTGCGGGGTTGTCACACAGGCTAGCAGCTGCGCGCCTATGAACTCTGCCACCTAAACAGCCAGGTGGTGCCGCTATGGGCGTCACAGGTGCACGGTGTGACCCATCTTACTAAACCGCTATCCCAGAATCCAGTTCCAAATGTAGGTTGCTGCCTAACGACTTTCATCGCAACAAAAAATTGTTTCTCAGTATTTCGCGACATTTAAATTAATTGAATTAATTTAAAATGCTGCCATAATCTACACATTAACACTGTGGAAATAAAGACCGAGCTCAGCTCGGGTCACACCACTGTGTTCAAAAGATTGCACTCGAATGTAGCTCGAACTGCGATTTTCTCGACGCGCGAGCCACCTCTCTCTCTCTCTCTCTCTCTCTCTCTCTCTCTCTCTCTCGAAAACTGGACTCATTTTCTATGAGAACAATAACCGGACGTCTCACTACGTGTTCCCTGACAGGTGCTGCCTTCTGTTTTAAATTTCAGATTATTTCGAAAGAAACATAAGCGAATGTAACAGCTGCCGCAGCGAATGGCTGAGTTAGGATGACATCGTACATGTCCACCCCAATAGCTGAGTGGTTAGCTGGCACGGTAGCTCAGCGTGTTCGGTCATAGGGTTAGCTACCCTCTGTAATGAAAAACTGAGTTAATGGATCAACGACGAACTGAAACGTGTGTCTTGCGACGTCCCCTCCGAGCACATACGACGAACAAAAACGAACAAAATGAGATTAATTAAAAAAAAGGTGGTCAGCGTGAGAGAATGTCAATCCTAACGGACCGGGTTCGATTGCCGGCTGCGTCGGAGATTTTCTCCGCTGAGGGACTGGGTGTTGTGTTGTCCTAATCATCATCATTTCATCCCCATCGATACGCAAGTCGCCGAAGTCGAGTCAAATCGAAAGACTTGCACCCAGCGAACGGTCTACCCGACGGGAGGCCCTAGTCACACGACATTTACATTTGCTGATATAATTTCGTGCATGTACTCGTTAGGTTTTGCAGTTAGCTGTAGTTCTGCTACAGATACGTCTCGTTTGCTAAGTAAGCAAGAAATTTTGGAAGTTCAAGAGAAAGAAATTGCTCAATAATTTACCTTGAACTTTTTTTTTAAGGATAATTATACTTACTGTCATTATTGTTCTAAAACTTGTAATCTACCATAGAACTAAGGTGAATATGAAAAATAAATCTTGAGACTTGGTCCTTTTTTAGTATTTATTACTCTTAAAGATAAAAAAGTTGTACATGTGCTAATAACTCTTTAAATAATGGCTTATATGGCTGGCCTTCTTGGCCCGCAATTCCTCTAAGTGGCCGGTCTTCAGAGTATTAAAGAGGTACATTCTTCCGTTAAAAGTGTAACTCGATAAGACAAGTTAGAAAAATTTATCACAAGAAGACGAGTTAGAAACTGTGTTTGTCTTGAAGCAGTGTAACTGACAGCGCGCAAATATCCGGACTTTATTCATCCAGTGTTTGACAATGAGAGCACTAATTTTACACGTAGTTTCAAACCTTTACGAAACTTTCTATAGCTGGCACCCCCCACAAAATGACAATTAAAAAGTTTATCACTAACTACACTTTCGCTGTTCATGCAGTTTAACTTCAGCACAGACATGATTTTTTAACACGTAGAACCTATTCGCAGCACACTTTCCAGATAGTATCTACACCGTCCAGCCACAATGTGACGGCCTGTCAACAGCCTAAAAAACTACCTTTTGGAATGTTGGAAGTGCAGGAAGAGAGTCAGTTCAGTTCTGGAAGGTTCTAATAGGGATGTGGAGCCGCACCGATTCCATTGCCGTGGCCAGCAGCGCTAGGACTCTGTTCAGTATCCACAGTGCGAAAAGTCCATCGAGGTGGGTTTACACTCGAGGAGTTTGGTAGCCAGGAGAGTACGTTCACCTATCCCAGTACTCTTCGAACCACGCACGTAGAGTGGGAGCTGTGTGACACGTTGCATTGTCCTGTTGGTAGATGCCATCCTGCTGAGGAGAAACAAACTGCACTTAAGGGTGAACATGGTCCACAAGGTAGATGCATATTTGCGTTGATCCATTGTGTTAGACCACCCAGAGAGAACCACGAATACATTCCCCAGAGTATAATGCTGCGACGATTGTGGCAGGGTGTTTGCTTTCAGAGGTTTCGCGCCAACGGCCATCACTACTGCTCGTGTCTTTAGGATCCCCTTCATGTCGGCCTACAGGAACACATCGAAGTAATTCGGATGCGTGCTGCTAGATTTGTTACCAGTACATTCGAACAGCACGGGAAGATTAATGAAATGCTCTGTGAATTTAAATGGCAGTTCCTGGAAGGAAGACGAAGTTCTTTTCGCGAAACAATGTTGAAGTTTAGAGAACTGGCATTTGAGACTGACTACAGAATGACTGCCACCAAGGTACATCTCGCGTAAGAACTACGAAGACAAGATAAAGAGGAATTGGGGCTCATGCGAAGGCACATAAACATGCATTTGCCCCTCGCTCGATTTGCGAGTGAAACGGAAAAAGAAATTATCAGCAGTGGTACAAGGTACCCTCCGCCATGCCCCTTATGATGACTTGCGCAATATGTATGTAGAGGAAGTCCCCATTGTCTCAGGGCGAGTCCCGTAAGTTTATAAACAACCTGTACACAAATAAAGACAACGAAATTAGGATTATTTATTAATACTTTCAGCTGCTGACGGTCGTTGATATACATCAACGTGGACAGGTGAAAATGTGTGTCCCGATCGGGACGCGAACCCGGGATCTCCTGCTCACAAGGCAGACGAGACGCTCTGTCCATCATTTTTTTTAAATCTCATTTTGTTCTACATGTTCGTTGAATTTGTTCGGGGCGGACGTTCGATGACAGCCGTTCAGGTAGTACGTTGATCCGTTCACTCAGTTTTTTTATTACAGAGGGTAGGAAACCCTCTGGCCGATCACGCTGAGCTACCGTGCCGGCATCTGAACCACCGAGGGCACAGAGGAAAGCGCGCCTGCAGGGACTATCTCGTGTACACCTACCGCGAGACCCACACCTTATATGTCCCCACACTACATCCCTAGTGTCCCTACTCAACACACTCGTTACTCGTGGAAGACATTCTTACCAAGTCCCGTAAGACATGTCCGAAAGAACAGACATCATATCCATATAAGAATAAAGACAACGTTCTGGGACAACTACAATAATGAGTTACCTGAGCACTGTACAAAGGCCGCAGGTAACATTTGCAAATTTCGAAACCACCGACAAAAGTAAGGAAACTTAATGGCAATGAGTAGCACAGCAGTGGTGTAAGCTAATAAGCGACTTTCACGTTATTGAAGTTCATTTCTTATTATTCCACAAGTTTTAGAGAGTGCGGGCGAATGAAATCGACATCTTGCCACGATAATTCGGCTGGACATCAGGCAGCCATCTTATTGCAAATTCTACATTGTAAAACACGTTCATCTGAATATGGCTGCCTGGTTTTCAGCCGCAATATCATGGAAAGAAAATAGTTAAACCCCATGGAATACTAAATACGCCGGGAAAACTTTAAGACCCACACATTCACTTGTTTAGACAGCATCTGTATCTGAGACAGGTTGTACGACTTCTCCTTAGCCGCTGTCCTTATAAGATGTTTACCGTATACAGTTGTATGCGAAGAAGTATCCTGCAGTAAAATGCCGAGTGGCTGTGTTTGAGTGGTAAGAAGACGCCAGTGTCTCGTTTGCATAGCGCTGCAGACTGGTATCGCCACGGAAGGCTGTTGTGCTGCCAGTTTATAAATGATTTGCCGGAATGCCGTAGTAGGCAGCAGACGTACACGCGACGGAGTTCGCCACCGTAACGAGCAGCTAGACAGACAAGGACTGACCGCAGCTATCGTGTGTGACATCACGCCATCCCGTGTATAATACACGAGCGGACTATTGCCACCCACAGCGAAGTGACAGTCTTACGATCCAGTACACACAAGTCATTTCTCGATTACACTGAAAATTAGCAGTTCCTTACTCTCTTCGAAACTATTGCGAGATTTGACAGAGGCTGTGAGAAATTGTTCCAGTTATGCTAATGTATTCGTGACTTCCTATCAGAGAGGCCACAGTACATTTTAACCGACGGGAACTCATTACTGTAGCTAACGTTATATGCGGCGTTCTCCAAGGACTTATTTCCTAAAAATATGATGTCGTTGACTACTTGTATAGTCCCCTTAGATTGTATGCAGATGATTTCCTCGTAATGAAGTCGACAGCAGATGATAAAAATAACTATTATTTAGACACGTTAACTGAACGGGTATAATAAGCGGTTTTCGACCTTGAATAACAAAGTGTGTGTAAGCGAATTCCCTTGAATTTGTTACATTATAAAATACACAAATTTAGAGTTTGTCGATTCGTTTACATATCTACGGGTTACATATAGGAGCAACGAGACGATCATATAGACTTGGTTTCCGACAGTACGAGCCGAAGGTTGCTTTTTACTGATAAACTCGGAATGAGTTTCACATCCACTGACGAACTTGCTTATACTACGCATGAAAACCCTCTAGTATGTTCTGTGCAGTATGGGATACTAACAGACAGGAATGGTAGAAGACGTCGTAAATGTTCAAAGAAGGGCATCTCGTTTTGAGTTATCAGGAAATAGGAAATAGGGAATAGATTATCACGGATGTGATAAACGAGTTGAAATGCCATGAAAATATAGGTGTTCGCGTGATTTCAATCAACAAATGTCGCCTCCAAATACCAAAATATTTTTTTGAGCTAGCAAATAAGTAAAATCAGGATTCGGACTGAAATATTTAGGTGTTCATTTGACCGATGCCGTATTAGAGAAGGGAACGATAGATATAACGTTCCGAAGTTACGTCTTGCACCGTCTGCCAAGCACTTAAGAGTGAAATGCAGAGTAATCATGTAGATGGAACTGGAAACGAGGTGATAGTTTAGCTGAGTTGGAGGTACGGCACGAACGTAAATGTCGTAGTACTTGAAACTTGTAAAGCAAGTCGCAACTAACTTTTATGTATCATAGATTTACGCAGTAAATTATAGATATTGCCTTGTGCAGGAATGTATGTTTAAAGGAACAGTGAAAACTTCGACGAGAAAATAAAAAACATATCACTGAATGAAAAGAACCTGCACTATAAAGGAACCATTAGAAACGAATGAAAGGATGACATAGGATTAATGTTGTTTTAAATACAAATTAAGGTTTCAGAGTAACACAACTTCCAAATCGCAAAAAAATCCTCCTAGTATTCCGTATCACAATTCCGGGCCGCAATAAAATTTTATACTTCCGATCAATAAGGCACTTGATTTCAGTGTTCATTTGGCACTGGTGGTGTGGAGCTACGCACTGCGACACAACTAAAAGACAGAAGCTTATGAACTTTTTTTAAAATTTCTTTATTGCCATTTCATTCCCCTATGCTGGGCCGGGCTGGCAGCAGCGTTGTAGCAGCTCTCCAGCCTACAGTTAATTTAAGAGTGGCATTAAAAACATCGAAAGGTGATAAAAATGTTACATTATTTTAAAAAAGGCGAATTGACTTTGTGTGTTGAGCTGCTCGGAGGTGATAAATTGCTGAAAATGATTCTGGTATGGGATCTTGCTTGATGACTAGCTCCAGGTAATGAATAGGTGCGAAGAGATCATGATGGAGAATGTATAGAAGATGAGGATAAGGAGCTGGCGTTGGAGGTATATGTATAAAAACAAAATTTTGTGTGTGATTTGTGAAGATTGCACTGACAGGAGAGATATGGCTATGATGTGGCATGGGGATGGATGCTGTGGGGTTGGAGTTGCTGCATGAGTTAGAGTTGTAAAGGATTAGGCGAGACCGTCTAGTCAGGAAGATCAAAAGTGGGGGTGGTTTCGGGAGCACTTGGCAGTGACATTTAAAGGAAAACTGAGCTGGCACCTAGGGTGACTTGATGGAGGACATGTGGACGCTCAAATTGGTGTATACTTTGAAAGACAGTGGTAATGAAGCCGATGATATCTTTAGCTGTGGGAACAGGACGTAGAAAAACTTCCTGGTAGATTAAAACTGTGTGCCCGACTGAGACTCGAACTCGGGACCTTTGCCTTTCGCGGGCAAGTGCTCTACCATCTGAGCTACCGAAACACGACTCACGCTTGGTCATCACAGCTTTACTTCTGCCAGTATCTCGTCTCTGTAAAGTTTGGAAGGTAGGAGACGAGATACTGGCCGAAGTAAAGCTGTGAGGACCAGGCGTGAGTCGTGCTTCGGTAGCTCAGATGGTAGAGCACTTGCCCGCGAAAGGCAAAGGTCCCGAGTTCGAGTCTCGGTCGGGCACACAGTTTTAATCTGTCAGGAAGTTTCATATCAGCGCACACTTCGCTGCACTGTGAAATTCTCATTCAGGACGTAGAGAGTTGTCCGGGTGAAGTGGTGTGTCGATAGGGCGGACTGATACGGTCAATTAAGGTTTACTTGGTGGGATGTTAGCTGTAAACTTATAGGAGTGGGTGAGATCGGATTGACTGCAACTGTTACAGTGCGGTAAGGATTGAAGGTTAGGGCAGTATTGATACAGGTAATTGACTTTGCAGTGGGGGTGTGTGAATGAGATGACGTCACGGCCGAGCTGGGTAACTGAAACAAACTTGACGTAACGAAATCCGTTTCACTTGGACTGGAGTGTTGCAACAACATTTCTCGTATATTTCTGTTTCGTTACGTTTTCACTTGCTCCCGGCAGTACTTTTCGTCAGCGCTGCACATTAAATAGCCAGTCGGACTGTCTTCCTCTTCCAGAGCTTTTTAAATTCAGGATTGTATCATAACTTGTCATTTTCTGTACAGTAATAATCTCTTTTTCGAAAGCAAGCGTTCCGTGTGGAACTGTTATGGAAGTGTAAGCCGGTGATATAAAATCTGTGCATAGAGTAAATAGTCATAGTTTAATAAATTATTTTCTGTGTAAGCATAATGCCGTGCAGGTACACTTCTTTTGTTCCAGTTTGGTGCTCGAATAAACATGTTACGGTGTTGTCTCAACAAACATTGAGGCAATCCATGGTTAAATAAAACAATTGCTTTTGACTTTCAATCAATCTAGTAAATGTCTGCTTTTCATTTGTAGTACAAGATACGCAAACGATAATATTGCTGCAGCCGTTTAGAATGAGAATGTTGTCATTCATGGGTGTTTTACTTGCTTGTGACTCACAGTTTTAGTACTTCGCTCCTCAGTTAAGTATCACATCAGGTCTGGCAGCAGACGAACTCAAGACTGTTCTTAACGTGTCGTATGAATATAATTCATTAACATGTGACTATTTACCGTGCACTGTTTGTTACTGTAAAACTACTTCAAGAAGTTATGCAGAAGAGAAACACACAGTATAGCCATTACTTCTGCTTATATTTATTTTAAAAGCAACACACTCAAGTGCAGTACTATGATGGTGTTGACTTTGCTATGAACAGGAACAGAGGAGTCGTTATACATGGTGGAAATTCAAGCATCAGAGTGCATGCATACTGAGCGTGCAGCTAAGGACTCAAGGCACTAGTGACAACGGTGCACCTACAGGTCTCAGTGATCCAATGCTCTGTCACCAGTACTTACCATAGTGGTCACAGTCATACAGGACAACGACGCAGCAGCAGAGGACAGAGAGAAATACACGGTATTAATAAACGCCTGACACACAGCACACGCTAAGGCAAACGTCTGCAAGGGTAAACATACACTCCGTCATCACATACTGACATGACAATGATAACTTGGGATAAATACATTTATCTCCTTCTGAATATCACATATTCGGAATGATCAGGGATTGCCTGACCAGTCTTGCACGCGAGGACTCTCGATTATTGCGAACTACGTCTCACAAAGCAATGTTGTAGAGATATCATTGATTGCTTACAGCGTTAGGATTTATAATTAACTGCCTAAGTGGGTCGAAGGGATCCTGCTGTATATTTCGGACATTGTATATACACTGGGCTGTCGTGACAGAGACATTGCAATGTTCAGATTTTGTATGTCCGGGCTAGCCTAAGGAACTACTTTAGAGATTTTGATACGTTGGACAATTTTTTTTTACCTTGTGTGTGCCCCGTGGCTAACATCCGAAATCAGCCATAGGTATAAATCAATATACACGCCATCACGGCTGTATTCGATTTCTCCTGAGCTGTAGCTGGTTTTTAGTTGTCCGCCAAACGTTTTGAATGAAGTTGTCTCTTGCTCGTTGGTGAAATTCTGGGTCTTATTATTTTGCTGTGACTTGGACTCAAGTTTCACTGAACAATTTATTACAGCTATATCTGTCAAAACGAAGCTGATACGTCACAAATCGTTTGGGTGAAAACGATTGCGATATCTTAAGCGGTTCAGGAAACATCTGAAATGAACAGCTTCGCTGAATGAAACTGTATATTAACACTTGCAGCACTTACAAAGTCACCATTTCCAAAATAGATGTTGCTGGATTGTATTATATTTTTCCATTATTCATCAAAGTGAAAATTTGTAGTTTCCCTGGTGTTATTACAACAAAATAAAATGAAACAGTATGCGCACTCAACAAACGGAACATATGAACATGCTACATTATTTTCGGCATGTCCGCAATGCAGTACTTCAGTATCAATGTTCAAAGTGATCACGTTTCCAGATCTTTGCCACGATCTATTTCATTCCATTATGTTTTAATCAGTGCGGTGAAAATCCACGTTTGTACTCTGATGATGGGTAAGAGATGAACGTTTAACAAAGTAACACCTATTTTCAGCGAACATGAGTCTGTATATAATGCCATCATTTCTTGAGAATGCATCCAGCATATTACTTTTCAGCTGACAACCTCTATGCGATTCTCAAGATAAGTCGCTTTCGGGATTTCTAACGCTCTTTACATTGTGGAGTAAACACGCGTGCGTCAACTACAGTACTGTTGGTAACAATTGCTTCACCCGTAGACAAAACTTTACGCCTCTAAGAGTATGGCAAACCAAGCGCAATCAGTGGATCCACAATGCTTATGGAGTATTTGGTTGATTATTATGGATGGAATAGGTTGGAATGCCAGGCAGTCAAGACCTGGAACAATATTTCCTTCGAGAGCACAGAGCGAAATGAAGACTTCCCATGATTTGTCTAGCTGGAAACACTCGTCCCGGCTTAGCAGGTTGTCTGTTAATGTTTTTCCACAACTTACTTGACCACTGAATCCCAGTAGGATGAGGCTGTGGTCAGTATCTTAACTTCCCCGTAATACATGATGTAGACAGTGGAAATAAAATGTTCGGCCACTGTAGATTTGCTAGGCTGTAGTAGGCGAGTGTACCGCGGGTGTTCAATGCAACGTTCTTTTACAGTGCGTACTGTTTGTCCTATGTACCTTTACCACTCTCACAAGGAATTTAGCATATACCTGCCGTTCGTAAAAGCAACTCATCCTTCATAGATCCCAGAAGAGTTGTCGTCTTGGTACGCGGTAGGAAGTTAACCCCTACTGTATTCTTCTTCATTATTCTTGCACTTTTTGAATAAATATTTTCCACGTAAGTCTCTTCTTGCTCATATTTTGGTTGGTTGGGCGTTTTCGTTAGCAGAGCTCCCTTAATCGGATATTTTGTTTATCGGTTCTTACGGAATATTTCTTCTAGCTGTACCAGTTTACTCTGTAGGCTATCAGTATCGGTTACTACTTGAGCCCTGTGCACTGAATTTGTAAGTACACATAGTATGTGATGGATGGTGGCCTTTGAAGACCTGCAAGCACACATCTGTGTGGGTGGGCTTATCATAAACTGAAAGTCCTAAAACCCCTTCTTACTTTTATCGAACTAATACGACCCCTGTTTTATTTTTACACGAAAGGTTGTACTTTAACCTGCTTCTCTACATGAAACTTCCTGGCAGATTAAAACTGTGTGCCCGACCGAGACTCGAACTCGGGACCTTTGCCTTTCGCGGGCAAGTGCTCTACCATCTGAGCTACCGAAGCACGACTCACGCCCGGTACTCACAGCTTTACTTCTGCCAGTATCCGTCTCCTACCTTCCAAACTTTACAGAAGCTCTCCTGCGAACCTTGCAGAACTAGCACTCCTGAAAGACAGGATATTGCGGAGACATGGCTTAGCCACAGCCTGGGGGATGTTTCCAGAATGAGATTTTCACTCTGCAGCGGAGTGTGCGCTGATATGAAACTTCCTGCCAGATTAAAACTGTGTGCCCGACCGAGACTCGAACTCGGGACCTTTGCCTTTCGCGGGCAAGTGCTCTACCATCTGACCTACCGAAGCACAACTCACGCCCGGTACTCACAGCTTTACTTCTGCCAGTATCCGTCTCCTACCTTCCAAACTTTACAGAAGCTCTCCTGCGAACCTTGCAGAACTAGCACTCCTGAAAGAAAGGATATTGCGGAGACATGGCTTAGCCACAGCCTGGGGGATGTTTCCAGAATAATTCCCACCAATATTAACGCACTCGTATTGTACAACCAGCTTTGGAATACTATTCTATCAGAAACCAGTCGCCTGATTTACACGACCATTGTAACACGATCGTTTTGACATCTTCATCGTTGTCGTGGTGTTGACCACCCAGGTGCTTCTTCAAATGCAGGAACACTTATTAGTCATATCGAAGTCGTAAAGCATCTGTTCTCTCTAACTTTTTCCATCAACTTTCTACACCAAACCGTCAGTAATTACTAAGGGTGGCTCACATTTTTTTCTCATGATGCACATTCGTACGGCCATATTTGAAAGCTCTCACCTGTTTCCGTACCATTCCATCGCCCACTAAGTTTTCTCTATACACTCACTGATCTGAAGCCTTTAGCACTAAGAAACCGGATCACAGCGTCTATTTCACAGTCGTCTGGATTCTCAATAGGAGGAGGCATTTCAAGTACTCACAAACAAACGTAAACACGCCGAATGACTTTGTAATGACGTCCGTGTCTTGCCAGCAGAGTGCACTACACAGCGTGCATACGCCAAATGCCGACTGCGGCGCTGCAACGGCAGAATTTCAAAACGGTACTTACTTTAAAAACACGCCTCGTACATCCAGAAACGGTAGACTGCCATTCTTTTCCAGTTCCATTAGCAAATTTGATAGTTTTGTGAATGGAGTTTCGATGTTCACGAAGCTGGATCAATTTGTCCACGCCGTGAGGCCAAACTATAACTGTGTCATCGACATAGCCGGCCTCTGTGGCCGAGCGGTTATAGGCGCTTTAGTCCAAAAGCGCGCTGCTGCTACGGTCCCGCCAGCCGTGGTGGCCATGCGGTTCTAGGCGCTTCAGTCCGGAACCGTGCGACTGCTACGGTCGCAGGTTCGAATCATGCCTCGGGCATGGATGTGTGTGATGTCCTTAGGTTAGTGAGGTCTAGGTCTAGGGGACTGATGACCTCAGATGTTAAGTCCCATAGTGGATGGAGCCACTTGATTTGTCATCGACATATTTGCAAAGAATTATCGGTTTTAAAACTGCAGAGTTCATTGCTCTTTCTTAAAAATCCTCCATAAATAAATTAGCTATCATGGGTGAGAGAGGACTGCCCATGGCAACAGCATTAACTTGTTCAAAATACTGGTTATGAAATAAACAGTAAATAGAGTTTAGCATATACTTAAATAATGCCATTATGTCTTCTTCAGACTTGCTTCCAATCTGTGATAGTCAACAATAGGTACTTTTGTGAACAAGGAAACAACGTCAGAGCTGTCATAGTTGTTAAGTTCCAAAATTTTTAACCCACTAATACTTTCTTCTGAATTACGGATATGATGTTCACTATTATCTAGAGTAGGCCTCAACAACGAGGCTAAATATTTGGCCAACTAACAAGTAGGTGCATTTATATTACTCACTATTGATGCAAGCGGCAATATCTGCCCGAAACGTGATTTATAACTTCCATCATCTTCTGAATCACACTTTTTTACTTCTGTTTAAGAGAGACCTTCAATAAGTAATGCAACACATCTTTTTCCTCGGCCAATTTTGGTTGAAAAAAAAATTCGGAATTTGTTGTGGGACATCGTCGAATATTCCCGCTTCAGCCCCTGTCGTTTCATTGAGTTACGATAGGTGGCGACGCTATACGTGACCTTCAGAATGGCGTCTGCGACGAATGGGCGTTCCAAGCAGAGAACTGTCAATGACTTTATTTTGCCGGAAAACCAGAGCATCACAGATATTCATAGGCGCTTTCAGAATGTCTACAGAGACCTGGCCGTGAACAAAAGCGCGGTGAGTCGTTGGCAAGGTGTCTGTCATCATGGCAACAAAGTCGTGCAAACCTGTCCGAACTCTCGCGTGCCAGTCGGCCACATACTGCCTCAGGAAACTGAAGAAACAACTTCAGCGCGTTCGTCATCACTAGAAAATGTAAACAGACTTCTCCTCCACGACAATGCAAGGCCTGACACAAGCCTGCGTGCCCGATAGGAGCTCACAAAACTTCATTGGGCTGTTCTTCCTTATCCCACCCTACAGCCCGGAACTCGCACCATTCGACTTCCATCTGTTTGGGCCAATGAAGGATGCATTCCCCGGGAAACAGTACTTGGATGGTAAAGAGGTTATAGATGAAGCGAGACGTTGGCTCCGATGTCGACCAGTAGAGTGGTACCATCGAACATACAGGCCCTTCCAGTAAGGTGTAAGACCGTCGCGTTGAACGGGTTTTCTAACCAAAAGAGTTTAAAATACGATGTATTGGAATCCTGAATAAATCCAACCAGTTTTCCGAAAAATGTCTTGCATTACTTCTTGAAAGCCCCTCTTACGCTGTGGAGCTTGGAGAGGCCACATAATCGTGGAGAAACAGAGCTGTGTTCTTCCAGCCTGTTGGTGGTTTCCTTCGGTACGAAGCAGTCTTACGGTATGTTGTATCATAAAGTAAGTTGTAAGTTTTTTCTTTGTAGACGTCTCTCGGCAGCAAAACAGTGGCACTGCCTTTGTCTGCAGGAAGAACCAACGTCTGGGAATCGTGTCATAGTTTACGACGTGCAGCTCTCACAGACGAGAATATGTTCCTTGTTGTGACGGGGTCTTGTTAGTGCTCGGCTTCACGTCGTCCACCTCCGTAGCGTAGCAGTAGCGTTACCGCCTACCACGCAGGGGGGCCCGCATTTGATTCCCGGCAGGGGGCTGGGTGTTGTGTGTCTTTCAACATCATTTTCATCATCATTGACTCGCAAGTCGCCGATGCTGCTAAAAAGGACTTGCAATACGGCGGCCGAACTCCCCCGAATGGGCCCCCCCGGCCAACAATGTCATACGATCATTTCATTTCATGCTTCACGTCCTATTTCTTCAGCAGCGTCATCTGGCACTTTCCTAATTTCTTCTTCAATTCCTCTGATGAACATGAGTCTGTAAGTTCTCTCTACCTCTCTCTGCATTGGGGTTGGGTTGTTTGGCGGAAGAGACCAAACAGCGAGGTCATCGGTCTCACCCAATTAGGGAAGGACAGGGAAGGAAATCGGCCGTGCCCTTTCAAAGGAACCACCCCGGCATTTTCCTGGAGGGATTTAGCGAAATCACGAAAAACCTGAATCAGGATAGCCGGACGCGGGACTGAACCGTCGTCCTCCCGAATGCGAGACCAGTGTGCTAACCACTGCGCCACCTCTCTCGGTTGTAAGTTCTACAAATATTAACATATTCAGTATAACCCCCAACGCCACCGACAACACTTCAAAGGCTAATCAGGTATATTTTCTGAGAATTTTGGCACAAAATATCCACGGTGTCTGAAGTATCTTTACAGAATAATATGCAACCACCAAAACGTACAACACAGAACACAGAGGAATCGACCAACCCTCTGACCGAAGCAAGTGTACTGGGATGTGATAAACATCGCTGCGGAAACATCTCAGCGCAGAGCCGTGCCGCATTGCCATTGCATTCGGTGAACCGGTACACGAGGTATGCACATCAGCCGACTCGTGGTCAGTAAACCGGTCCGTACTGCTGCGCATCACTGCTGACGTTCAAATAACATTACCGTAAAAACAAACACGAGACAGAAGCGAGCAGAACTGAATGAAAACTTGAGGGCGAAGAGTAAAGTAGGTTTTTGTCAGCAGCAAGTACCGTAAGTTTATTTCCAAATACGCAGGTCGCGGTGGCCCAGCGGTTCTAGGCGCTTCAGTCCGGAACCGCGCTACTGCTACGGTCGCAGGTTCGAATCCTGCCTCGGGCATGGATGTGTGCGATGTCCTTAGTTTAGTTAGGTTTAAGTAGTTCTAAGTTCTAGGGGACTGCTGACCTCAGATGTTAAGTCCCATAGTGCTCAGAGCCATTTATTTCCAAATACGGCTTACAGTAGGCATTTGTGCTGATTTCTCGATGCATTAGTGACCAAAAGTCAAACACAATCACGAAAACACGAAAATGAAGACAGAAAAGGTGAGCAAACACCCAACATCACTGTAAATATTTACATGAGAACCCTACTTGTTCGTTCGGTGTAGGAAAGGAGTACTTCGTGGTGTGAACAGCGGCGTAACCGAAAGGTAAACACAAACAGTGCATGAGACCTTTCATGTCTTAGTCTTGTTGCTCATAATGAGCAGAGTGTAGTCTCTTGGTGAAGTTGGCAACGTAATGCCACGAACACTCCGTATGGACCCCGTTTTGCAGGGTGCAATACTCGACCGCCTGCAAGCCGGCCAGTCACTGACCAAAGACTCAGCATCCTTGGACGTGGAAAGAAGTATCATTTCGAGGCTTGGGACACGGTTTCGAGACGCCCACAGGGCAAATATGTCGTAGGCCAGTACAAGGTCAACCAAGAATAACCACCCCACAGTTGACCGTTATCTGGCCGTAACTGCCCGACGAAGTCGGTGAAGGATGTGATTAGTGTTTAACGTCCCGTCGACAGCGTGGTCGTTAGAGACGTAGCACAAGCTCGGATTAGAGAAGAATGGAGGAGGATGGCCAGACGCGAGTCTGAACCGCCATACTCCCAAATGTGAGTTCAGTGTGCGAACTACTGCACTACCCAGCTTGGTACGAAATCGGAGTACACCTGACGACAACTATGTAACTGGCGCTCAGAACAGCAGAGCTGTTTGCTAGATTGCCGGCCGTGTGCATCCCATTCACTCTGGCATAGAAACTCGGCTGTGTATTGAAGATTCGACAACATCAAAATTGGGCCATGCGTGAATGGAGGAATGTGCTGTTCACAAATGAATCTCGCTTCAGTCTGAAAAATGATTCTCCTCGCATATTACGCTGGAGAGCACCTGGTAGCCGATACAGCCCGAGAAACATAGTGAAAAGAGGCCGGTTTTGTAGTGATCGCGTCACTTTGTGGGGAGCCATGTTGAATGACCGCACGGAGCTGCAAGTCATCGTTGATGGTCGGAGGAATAACTTGAACGTTCAGCGGTATAGAGGTGAGTTACTGCTACCACATATTCGCCTTTTCAGAGGTAGAGTTGGTCCACACTTCGTCTTTATGGACGATAACGCCCGTCCGTATCGAGCTGTTCTGATGGATGAATTTCTTGAAGTAAGTCTCTGAAAACAGCCGCAAGTCGCGCTTTGTATTTTGATATGTTTTTGTACCTATATTTTTAAATACTTTTAATAAAAAATACTAAATGCGACTTGTGGCTGTTTTCAAAAACTTAATTTTAACAATCGCTTCCCCTGCAAGCAACGCCTGCTCTAGCTAAATTTTTTGAGAGTCAAGGCATGGACTGGCCATAGGGATCACCGGGCCTGAATCCTATAGAATATGCCTGGGTTGCATCAGGGAGGTGAATTGCATCCCGGCACTTCTATAGCTCCGTACCGCTCTTGCTGAGCAATGGTACTGACTGCCATGACAGCTCCTGAACCATACTTTCTGGCAACGACCCCACACCAATCAGCAATACTGCAGGATGAACGAGGAGCGTGGTGTAGACAGTCTCTTTAGTAGTTACATCTTCTAACAGTTTTGCCAATAAAACGCAGTATGGTTCGCGTTGCCCACAACATTTTCTGTATTACGCTTCCAATTTAAGTTGCTCGTAATTGATGGCCATTAAATGTTTCTCATTATTCTTTAACCGAAATTTGACGGATTCCTTTTAGTATAAATGTGCTTGACCTCACACTTTTTATTGTTTACAATCAATCGACACTTTTCTTGTATAAATCATTTTGCAGTTGTTTTGTTCTTCTGAGCACTTTAGTAGACGGCAAACGACAGCATCATACGCAAACATCGATTGTCCACAAATGCAGAGTTCTGCTGTTAAATGGACGTGATG
Organism: Schistocerca gregaria; assembly: GCF_023897955.1. Classification (NCBI taxonomy): domain Eukaryota; kingdom Metazoa; phylum Arthropoda; class Insecta; order Orthoptera; family Acrididae; genus Schistocerca; species Schistocerca gregaria. The sequence continues at coordinate 208,168,273 of NC_064926.1, forward strand.
GGTGACAAAAAAGACACGTTTGTTTATTTTGCATAGTTTTTATTCGGCTGCAGCCGTTCGACCTCTGTTACTCCCTTAGGGACATTCGCAGTCCAAGGGATACCCATTTTATATTACCGGACTAGAAGAAAGTTCTCCAAGCGGACGACAGTAAAACTGCAAAGCAGTGTAAGCGTGATACACGAGAAGGCACGAAATGAGCTCCACTCTGAGAAAGGCTCTCTCTCCATAAGTAGCATGGACAGCTGTGGAAGGCGGCTCCCCCTGTATGGAAAGACGAGTGGAAAGCCCGAAGCAGCAGAAACGCAGCGGTCGGTGGAACAGGAAAACAGACCAGTTCCTTGGCTACCGCGTCCCCGGGCTTTTCGGAGAACTCGCGACAGGGCGGCAGACTGACGTGCGTCTCACGGGACAGCCAAGGAGTTTTACTTGCGCTCGCGCCTTACAAGGCGTGTGCAACTCTCCTAAGAAATCTCCGTGATTTCGCTCGAACGTCGACCAGGATGGCTCTGCTACTTCCCATCTCAGTGCATTCACAAATAATGGCGTGATAGCAGAATGAAATTTTCACTCTACAGCTGAGTACGCGCTGATATGAAACTTCCTGAGAGATTAAAACTGTGTGCCGGACCGAGACTCGAACTCGGGACCTTTGCCTTTCGCGGGCAAGTGCTCTACCCAATTAGCTACGCAAGCACGACCCACAACCCTTCCTCACAGCTCTACTTCCACCAGTACCTCGTCTCCTATCTTCCAAACTTCACAGAAGCTCTCCCGCTCGCAGGAAGTTTGGAAGGTAGGAGACGAGGTACTGGCGGAAGTAAAGTTGTGAGTCGTGTTTGGATAGCTCACTCGGTAGAGCACTTGCCCGCGAATTGCAAAGGTCCCGAGTTCGAATCTCTGTCCGGCACACAGTTTAAATCTTCCAGGAAGTTTCAATTCTGTGATAATTTGCCCGAAATTAGTAACAAATTAGTTCATGACGTAACAGATCCTGCCATGCCACAAATTTTTCATTTATTTAGTAGTTTGCTGTCCGTTTAGATTTGTGACTTGGCCTTTTTTAGAGTTCTTAAAGAGCAGAATGGAGCTTAAGAGTCATCTACAGACAGACATTTTGGAGATATAGGGATTTTACAGCTTAAAATTCCGTCGACGTCGAGTTTATAGAGTCTGGGCGGGAACTCAGCTGGACGCAAAATCAGCTGTGGTCCTATTGGAGTAGATATATGTCGTGTGACTAGGGCCTCCCGTCGGGTAGACCGTTCGCCGGGTGCAAGTCTTTCGATTTGACGCCACTTCGGCGACTTGCGCGCAGATGGGGATGAAATGATGATGATTAGGACAACACAACACCCAGTCCCTGAGCGGAGAAAATCTCCGACCCAGCCGGGAATCGAACCTAGGCACTTAGAATTGACATCTGTCGCGCTGACCACTCAGCTACCGGGGGCGGACATTCGAGTAGATTACAGAAGTGCATTGGCTGACAGTAAAGAAATGAAACCAATTACTGTTCTGATAACTTAGATTCGTCGTAGATGGGTAGCATTTTTACCTTCAATTCGTCGATATGTAGGGTGACCATAAAGTCGCTTTACAACTTCAAAATTTTATTACAACGGCAGTTGTTGAAATATTTTAATAAAATTTCTTTTATTGTAATCCTGTTTACGAAAGTTTTTATATACACTAAAATTTTGTGTTTCAAATGCTATGCTGATGGAAGGAACTGAGCCTCTATGAAATGGCAACTCCTCAAGAGAAGGCACAATGTGTGTCCTGGTTGATTGAGACAATATCGGATGTTCAGACTCAACGAATCTTCAGAACGAAGTATAGAAGAGATCCACCATCACGCCCTTCAATCCGTGCAAGGCACAAAAAATTTATGAACACAGGGACAGTGTCGGATAGAGGGAGAAGCGGGCGATCAAGAACATCCGAGGAAAACATCGATCGCATTTTAAACGTCTTCACTCGTTTACCTGCGAAGTCCATCAGCACTGCTGCCAGACAGTTGCAATTACCACGTTCAACTGTGCATAAGGTCCTCCACAAGAACTTGCCGTTGTACTCTTACAAAGTGCAACTGCTACAGACACTTGAGCCAAATGACAAGCCAAAACGGTCAGAGTTTGCACTTACCATGCAGGAACGCCTTTCGGAGGACGAAGCATTGCTCAAACGAGTTTGTTTCAGTGACGAGGCAACTTCTGGGACATTAAACAGACACGATGTGAGAATCGGGGGTGTGAACACCCCATGTGACTAGGGAGCTTCACCGGGTTAGTCCAAAAGTGAATGTGTGATGTGGAATCATGTGCAACCGAATAAATGGTCCATTTTTATTCAACGAGTCAACAATTACTGCAGACGTTTACCTCGATCTTCTGACCGAATATGTAGCACCACAACTGATTCCCTTACAACCAACTATCATTTTCCAGCAAGATGGTGCCCCACCATATTGGGGACTGCATGTTCGTCCGTTCCTCAATGAAATATTTCCAGGCAGATGGAATGGGAGGAATGGGCCAATTCCTTGGCCACCGCGTTCGCCAGATATCACTCCCTTGTCTTTTTTATGGGGGTATGTAAAAGATATCGTGCATCAAACACAGATATGGGACATTGCTGACTTGAAGCAAAGGAATCGTAATGCCATTGCCACCACTGATGACGCTATGCTACAGCGAACACGGCAAGAAATCTAGTACCGTCTTGATGTCCTTCGTGCAACTAAAGGCGCCCATGTAGAGGTCTATTAAACACTGACAAAACTTTTATAAACACTGATTACAGTAAAAGAAATGTTGTTAAAATATTTCGACAACTGCCATTGTAATAAAATTTGGAATTTGTAAACGGACTTTATGGACACAATGTATATTGAAACTTCCTGACAGATTAAAACTGTGTGCCCGACCGAGACTCGAACTCGGAACCTTTGCCTTTCGCGGGCAAGTGCTCTACCATCTGATCTACCGAAGCACGACTCACGCCCGGTACTCACAGCTTTACTTCTGCCAGTATCCGTCTCCTACAATGTATATTGTGCTCAAACAAATCTTCAGCTAAAGATGGTTGACTGAATTACCGTGGTGCCTTTTGTTTGTACCTGTACAAGATTCATTCCAACTGTGATTGGCTATTTAACTTATAGATTAACTTATTTACAGGTTTTTCCCTATCGCCACGCTCAGAATCCTGTCAAAATTGGGAGTACTTAATAATTTCCGTGGTTTTCCGTTACATTTATCTCCTACGAAGTAACTATATCATCAGTGAACAATTTGTTGTCAGCTGCTATCAAGACATTATTATACAGTGTTAACAGTATTGTCTTTATCACTCTGTTTTGCACACCCTATGTTACCTCTACATCTCTTCAAGGTGGTACTTGTCTGACTCCCAGTTCTTAAGCCAATCGGAAATCTTGGTAAATGTCTCTTATTAACTGTTTTTACTAAATGACCGTAACGTACGGTACCCAAAGGTCCAGGTATATCAGACCATAGGGGATAGTTTGTAGAGTTTCCGTTCGACTGTGTCCTGGGAAAAATAACGAGATTTATGCTCACTAAGTGACTAAGCGAGCTGGAGCTACGGTAGACGCTGAATTTAGTAAATTACTTCAAGAGACACTAGGACTATTTCTCATTTAACATTCACGTCGATTCATTTCCAAAACTGATCGATTATTTCGTCTCTGAAGACAATACCGTACACTCTAAAAACAGGCAATTATCGGCCAAACTACATAATCATACCAGGACTCAATAATTGGTTGTTTAATGTATGTAAGTGGCCAAAACAACTGCGGCTTTTTTTGACATTGCCCTAATATAAGGAACTTTCAGCAGTGTCTAAATTAACCGTTGCGTTCTTCTGTCCCAGTTAGCACATTTAGAGTTAAGAGTTTCCAGTTACGGTATGTGTAATTGCTAAAACGCAGACAAACATATGAAGCTAAAACTTGTGGGCATGAAGCTACAGGAGAATTTTTGAAAACTGTAGATCCAGACCAATCGCAATAAGTTTGATATTATTTATTGCGGCAGCTGTTTCGGCTTCATTGAAGTTCCCAAATAACCTGCAAATAACAATGGTGAAATTTCCTACTCATATTATGGTTGTCCATATGAATAATTATACATTGGAATAGTACATTAGCACTTACTTCTAATTTGATTTGTCGTCCATATTTCATCTATAGTAAACTGCCGTTGCCTAATTCGTGGAGATTACGCGACATGTAGTAATTATAAACGTATGGAATACATTTTGTCACTTATTTGGTTCAAATGGCTCTGAGCACTACAGTACTTAACATCTGAGGTCATCAGTCCCCTAGAACTTAGAATTACTTAAACCTAACTAATCTAAGGACATCACACACATCCATGCCCGAGGCAGGATTCGAACCTGCGACCGTAGCGGTCGCGCGGTTCCAGACTGTAGCGCCTAGAACCGCTCGGCCACTCCGGTCGGCTGTCACTTATTTGATAGCTCTTTCCTATAAAGTACGATTTAACATTTATTTGACAAATAGGTGACAAAATGTATTTATAATTACTGCATGGCACGTATCTACGAACTGGAAAACAACAGTTTGCTATAGGTACAATACGGACGTCAACTCAAATTAGACGTAAGTGCCAATGTACTATTCCAATGTATAATTATTCATATAGATAACCACCATATGTATAAATAATTTCACCAATGTTATTCACATGTTATTTGAGAATGGCACTACAGCCGAAACAGCTACCGTAATAAAGAATATTAAACTTATAGCACGTAGTCTGGACCTAACCTTTTCAAAATATCGTATTATAACGTATACTGCTCTGCGGGCCCAATCAAAATGAGAATTCTTTCAATCCTAAAAACCAGAGTACAAAATACAAAAAGTCTTTCTTCTCTTAGTCACATTGGGACACTTTGTAAGAAGATACGGTGTATGTAATGAGGAGGAAAACTGAGAGTGAGAAGCAGGTGTCGGCTAACAGCTGCCCGGCGTTTTCTCGTGATCGGGTCGCGCGGGCATCGAACCCAGGCCTCGGTGCCGGTGACCCGCCTGCTCCAGGCGGTCGGACAACAAAGCGAACCACCTTGCCCGCGAAGGTCGGCCGGGTGTTTTACCGATGAAACCGCACCTGGAAAGCGTAGTCCTCGAGACACAGCCGCAGGTTTACTCGTGTCATTACTAGCAATAGTTGGTGGCGCCAGAGTAACGATGACACAAACGAGAGCAGCGGCTGTTATTCCGCTCATCTAACATGGGTGTTAACACGACAGGAATGGTTGGCACTAGCCACAACAAAATGTCAGTAGAACATCTTGTCTCAAGAAACTGATGAGTGTGCCGGCCGCTGTGCCCAAGCGGTTCTAGGCGCTTCAGTCCGGAGCCGCGCTGCTGCTATGGTCGCAGGTTCGAATCCTGCCTCGGGCATGGATGTGTGTGATGTCCTTAGGTTAGTTAGGTTTGAGTAGTTCTAAGTCTATGGGACTTATGACCTCTGATGTTAAGTCCCATAGTGCTCAGAGCCATTTGAACCCATTAGTTTGTGTCATGTGTACTCGGACATTTCGAAGAAATGCATGAACTACACCTCAAGCCGTTTGATAGGTACGATACCTTGTACCAGTCAACCTGTTTGGTAGCATGTAAGGCCCTGTAAGTATGGATTTTTTTCAGCATACAGGACATAGGCTAAGCGGTTTCTTCCATTTGTCAGACCATAACAGATGAGTACGTCTGCCATTTCCCATGTGGAATAATAGGTTTTCATGACGCTGGTAAATACAAAGATAAAACTACAATGTAACAGTACTTCACAAACTTGTCATAACACAAGCTAGTTCCGTTAGATTAACGTATACGCTGCACTTACACAGAACTGTGAATGCCGTTTATTATTATAACAACACTAACAGATGTTAGCTGCACGCTGTATCCATGGACAATAACAGAGGAATTTGCCCTCATTTGTTTACTGCATTCTGTAGGTCGTTCGTAATAGCAAATAGCGTACAGGAGAGAAGATGTTTTCCGCACTCCACAGTAACAAAAACGAGCAAGAGCTCATAGCTCTTAAGTGGGCATTTGAATGCGCATGTCTACTGCACATTTTTTACTTGTTTTGGTCCATACTATTACCTTTCAAAATGTGGTATACCTTTTTTAGCGCCCCGTATACGCCAAGAGCAGCTCGTACATTCAGCCTTAAATAAAAAAGGAAATGCCGAGACAAGTGGAAATCATCGCTGCCCCAACTGATTTGAGATCGCACTGCAAAACATATTAAGCTACTGTGTTCACTCGTATTGCCAAGCAGAATATGCAATATAAATATTAATTCCTGTAAATGCATAGGCCTAAATGGCGCGTCGTTACGTGGGCCATCATTACATTTGGATAAACTTCGCCCTTTTATTTTTTATTTTTGACTGTATGTAAGACCTACAACTAGCGTATGTATGTATATGATCGCACTTGATAATGACGATGTAGTAGAAATTGGTCATCACATTCCAAATTTGTGCTAGGTGTCTCATAGAGTATGTGCGTGTGTGACACTGACCATGTAATTCTTCTGCCAGATGTGTCGTTAAGCTTGGTGTCACATTGGTGATATTCCAAACGAACAAGCTGTACCCTAAAATTGGGTTTCATTCTCTCCATTTCTTTCATATCCATAATGACGTCTAACAAACACACTACACCACGCCGGGCATAATCACTAGCAGTAATCCATACTATAAACTGATACTCGGTTTCCACTTCTCTAAAGTGTCGGAGGATGGCATCGGTTAACCACCGCACCTGGGCTCTTTCAAAAAAGCAGCGAGGAACTGTTGCCCTGCCTTCAAAACTTTGTTACTCCCCAGAATCCTCTGGAGGTATAGGTTTTAGTCCTCTTTAACTATTTGGCATGCAGCATGGAGTTCATCTCGTTGTTTGATTTTAAAAGTTCATTTGAGATACTTTTTCTAAGTCTGCTTCAGATAATGATACTATAGTCGCTCGGAGCTGTTCGCAACGCACATATAGTAATCAGAGCATTAGATTCTACGTCAGTACTAACATTCTGTATGTGTCTTAATCGGAAGCAAACCATTCTATACAGGACACCACTTCTATGACTTGCTTGTACCACCGGTCAGTTGTTGTTTGTACTGTGTCGGTAACTATGGTGCGTGCTTCTGTGGTGCACTGACGGTGATGGGAATGGGAGAAGAGGAAGGGTGGAATCCTGTATTTACACGTAGCCTACATCTCTCGAGAAGCTCCAAAAATACAATGTCTTATGACCTGTTATTTCCTTGCCCTGTCAGTATTCGAGTCATCTAGCTCTATGTCAATCGTTATCACGTTTCTGTTGATCGGCTAATAACTCGAGAATATTTTAACGAAGACTTCCATTCACATCCACGAATGGAGATGGTGCAGCGGTAAAACACTAGAATCTTATGCGGAAGGACAGCGTTACAAATTCCGATTTACGTTTTTCTTGACTTTCCTAATGCGCTTGAAGCAAATGCCGGTCTGCTTCCTATGAAAAGACCAAGGTCGATTTCCTTCCCCAATCAAAATGTTTGCTCCATCTCTAATGATCTCCTCGTTGACTGGACGATAAACTGATATTTCTGTCTTCCTTTCCCTCCACATCAAAGACTCATAGAAGGACGGTTTAAGACCCACGCGATGCAGTCGGCACTTGGGATGACAAGCTGAGAGGTGTGTTAGAAGCGCTTAATGCAAAATATGTTTATAGGGTGTATCATAATTACTAGCAAAACCTGCCCCCGCGAATGTCATTCGGAAAGAGTCTTCGTAGAGAAAGAGATTCCAGCATTTTGGACTAACTGTCTGTGATCATCAAGGACACTACCTTCTCCAGTCCTCCATTTGAATCAGTGCACCGTGAGTACTGGACTCCTTGTCGACGGGAGGCTGAACTCTTCAATTCTTTTCCAACGGCTTGCCGTATTCGTCAGAAGAACTGTTAAGCAAATGACAAAACAACGAATGTGATACTTGAGAGCCTTGCTGACGACTAGCTGGGGGAGTGTGGGGGGGGGGGGGGGAGGGGGGGAGCTGACATAATTCAAACGACTTTAGTCGCAGTCACAAGAGCTGCTCCTTGTATGTCGTGGCTGCTGATGGCAGAACAAGCACTGCTCTGTTCCGACATCTGCATAAAACAGACGCAGGAGACACACACACACACACACACACACACACACACACACACACACACAAGACTCCACTTGTGTTGGAGAATTCTTCCGCGAATGACGAGGCGCTCCACTTGGCGGAGAGTTCGTGCCCGATGGTCAGTCAATTGCGAAGTATACCGTTTCAAAATTTATACACCGCTCTCATAGGCGAGGTAGTTAGGGCACGCATATGTGGTGGTTGTTGACGTGGTTGGTTCCAAAGCTGGTTGAGGTAGAAACGTTCATAACTAGCTTGAAGTTGATCAATATTTCAGTAACAAACACTTGTTACATAATTTTTTTTTACTTTTGTAATAGTGGAGTATGCTGCTGAATGTTTTCTCCCAGTAGGGAAACAAGTGTCCACTGTGTAGTTATCGTACAAGCAGTGTGACACATATTCAGGCGGAGTATATCATTTATTTTCTGCAGATGAGATAATACGGGCTCCTGGGTGCTGCAGGCTAAATTTAGACTTTGCGTTCATTCTGGCGACAGTGTCAGTGGAGTAAGGAGCGATGACGGCGAGTTGATTTTCGATAGTCTGGGCAAGGTGAAACACTGAAAGGCTGACAACCCACCCTATTCGACGGGATCATTAGCAACATACGATACTGAAAGTCAAAAAGAAACCGTGGACGATGATTTCAAACAAAAACTGCAAGTTTTATCGAACTTAACGCCACAAAAAGCATTACGCTACAAACTTTGAGTGTATCTATTTCGAAGCGGAATAATTTGATCGATGAGCGCTTTCGGCGCTCTGGATTATGAACGGTGAAATGAGTTTCTAAGAATCTCGAGAAATCATTCATGAAAATGATACAAAGGCTGCTCATTGTAGACGTTTCGAAACTGAAAATGTGTTGATAAGCTCTTTTTCTACTACATCCGTTGTGCATAAACTATCCAAAATGATGAAGGTTTTAATTCGCGTTACAGGTGTTCAACACGGGCAACGTTTGTGATGTGAGAAACGTCAATACCATAGCCAATTTATTACCACATACGCTATAACACGTCTTGGTCACATTAATTATATTTCCTTCAGTTTGAGTGTCAGTGGAGGCAGGAACACACGATCTTTGACTTACCCCATAAGAAGAGATCACACAGACTTAGTCAGATGACCGTGGTGGCCACTGAAGAAGAGGTGAGTCATAATGGTAAGTAAATCCACCTTCATGGTGTTACAGTTATAGTATAAGGGGCATTCAAATGAAACCCGGTCACTAGTGTAAAGCAACCGCAACGACTTTATTAACTCAAAAATGTGGTTACACACAGTACACATACTTGCCGGCTGCTATGACCGAACGGTTCTATGCGCTTCAGCCCGAAACCGTGCTGCTCCTACGGTCGCAGGTTCGAATCCTGCCTCGGACATGTCCTTAGGTTAGTTAGGTTTAAGTAGTTCTAAGTCTAGGGGACTGATGACCTCAGATGTCAAGTGCCATAGTGCTTAGAGCCATTTGAACCATTTGAACACATACTCAAGAATAGTCGCCAAAACTGTCGGCACATTTATCCCATTGCGACACCTGGCGGTCGATTGCATCCTTGAAGAAGCTAGTAGGCTTCTGTCGGATCCAGGCCTGGTCCCAGTCACACAATGCGTCGTTCGTTGCTAATCGATGTCAGCGAATAGCTTGTTTGAGAGGTCCAAACACATGAACGTCACACGCTGAAAGGTCGGGACTACGGTGGATGTTCCAGCGTTTCCCACCGAAACTGCTGCAATTTCATGTTCGCCGCATTGGCCGTGTGTGGACGGGCATTATCATGCTGGAGGATAACGCCATTGGACAACATGTCTCGGCGTTTCGACTTAATGGCTCGTCTAACGTTCTGTAAAGCATTCATTTCCGCAACCATTTTCGGAGTGATGACAACTATGAGCCTGCCCAGGACGAGCATCGTCTTCCCGTGACTCGCGCCCCTCATCGAATTGTTTGCACCATTGCACAACACTTGAACGACAGACTGTACTCACCATACACAGCCTTCATCCGTCAGTACATTTCACGGTCTCCAAAAATCGCATCACTTGTGCTTACCCGACTGCATGTTCGATAGTGGACGATAACTTGTGTGACCATCTTCTCTTTGGCTTGAAACCACACTGGCGCTAAGCAATATCAATCAGTGAGCACGCGTCAGTATCTCTACCAATAGATGACGTCACCGTACCCGCAGTTGCGTGGTGCCACCTTACGTGCAAGGCGGAGGTTGTTGTTGTTGTTGTTGTTGTTGTGGTCTTCAGTCCTGAGACTGGTTTGATGCAGCTCTCCATGCTACTCAATCCTGTGCAAGATTCTTCATCTCCCAGTACCTACTGCAACCTACATCCTTCTGAATCTGCTTGGTGTATTCATCTCTCGGTCTCCCTCTACGATTTTTACCCTCCACGCTGCCCTCCAATACTAAATTGCTGATCCCTCGATGTCTCAGAACATGTCCTACCAACCGATCCCTTCTTCTAGTCAAGTTGTGCCACAAGCTCCTCTTCTCCCCGATTCTATTCAATACCTCCTCATTAGTTATGTGATGTACCCATCTAATCTTCAGCATTCTTCTGTAGCACCACATTTCGAAAGCTTCTATTCTCTTCTTGTCTAAACTATTTATCGTCCACGTTTCACTTCCATACATGGCTACACTCCATACAAACGACTTCCTGACATTTAAATCTATACCCGATGTTAACAAATTTTTCTTTTTCAGAAACGGTTTCCTTGTTATTGCCTGTCTACATTTTATATCCTCTCTACTTCGACCATCATCAGTTATTTTGCTCCCCAAATTGCAAAACTCCTTTACTACTTTAAGAGTCTCATTTCCTAATGTAATTCCCTCAGCATCACCCGACTTAATTCGACTACATTCCGTTATCCTCGATTTGCTTTTGTTGATGTTCATCTTATACCCTCCTTTCAAGACACTGTCCATTCCGTTCAGCTGCTCTTCCAAGTCCTTTGCTGTCTCTGACAGAATTACAACGTCATCGGCGAATCTCAAAGTTTTTATTTCTTCTCCATCGACTTAAATACCTACTCCGAATTTTTCTTTTGTTTCCTTCACTGCTTGCTCAATATACACATTGAATAACATCGGGGATAGGCTACAACCCTGTCTCACTCCCTTCCCAACCACTGCTTCCCTTTCATGCCCTTCGACTCTTATAACTGCCATCTGCTTTCTGTACAAATTGTAAATAGCCTTTCGCTCCCTGTATTTTACCCTTCCACCTTCAGAATTTGAAAGAGAGGAAAGAAAGGCGGAGGTAGACGCACTGAAAATGAAATGATCGTACGGCATTGTTGGCCGCGGAGTGTTCGGCCGCCGAAATAGTAAGTCCTTTTTAGCTTACGCCACTTCGGCGACTTGCGAGTCAATGATGATGAAAGACACATCTCGAGGCAGAGAAAATCCCTGACCCTACCGGGAATCGAACCTGGGACCCCGTGCGCGGGAAGCCAGAACGCTTACCGCAAAACCACGAGCTGCGGACAGGTAGACGCACTGACCAGGCTTCATTTGAATGAACCTCACACAATGGCCAGCACCAATGTTGATCCTCCTCATATTTTTCTCTTTTTGTTAAACGAATATGGACCTAAATTAGTGAATGCCAAACACTCCATACGTAAAAAGAATGTTATTGTTTTAGACTAACTTGAAATAAATTATCATGTTAACGCGTCTTGCACCATGGTGGATGGATGTGGTACTCACCGATGAGGTTGGGTAAGGTGACGCAGGCCGGTCCCGGACCGGAGAACTCCGCGGCGATCGGTCCTCGCCTCTTGGTGGGTGTCCATGGCCTCTGAGTGATGCCTCCCATTCTGCAACACAAGTTATCGGCGAGGAGTCAGCTACATCCCACAAGCACCACGCCAGGTGGCCTGTCCTAGAGAGAAGCGCTCATACTGCTACAAAGAGGTCAAAAGCACACAGCAATGTGTAACGCTGAAAATTACACAAAATGCACTAAGTTAGGGTGATTTCTCTAATGTTTGTATTACTAAGCCACTGTTCCGGAACCCGGGACCAGTCGCAAGTTGCATATCAAACGGCTTCCAGGAGCAACAAAAATTTGATTTTCGTTATTTCACGTAATTATAAATGCTGTCGTAATATGCTCAATAAGAGCTGTGATCTTACGTTAAAGATTTAACGCAATAAGACGAGTATTACAGTTTGGGAACTGTGTGTTTGTCTTAAGGCAGGGTAACTGACGGTGCGCAGATGCTTGGACTTAATTCATCCAGTATTTTCCAGTGAGAGGACTTAGCAACTTTCAGCTAATTTAACACGTAATTTCAAACCTTTAGCACACTCTTCCTCGCTGATATACCCCAAAAAAGTGACGAAAGGAAAGAAGTTTATCGCTTAATACGTTTTCGCTTTTCGTGCAGTAAAACGGCAGCATCAGACACGACAGTGCAATTTAGTACTGCTTTAGTACCGATTCTGTTCGCAACACAGTTTACAGACAGTATTGATATATGCCATTGAATATACCTGCAAAATTATATCATTGTACGCCACAATGTATAGGACGAGGCCCACGAGAAAGAGAGGCCGTGGCGCTATGTGAGGCAGCATGTGACGCAACAAGTCTTACGAGTGGCAGCAACCGTGCCTGGCGGGGAGCGAATAACTACAGGGAGGCGCACGAAATGTGTTACCATTTTGTTTTTGAATATAAACTTTATTGTCGATACAATCTGAAATGAACATGTACTACAATGTAGAGACGTCCATGGAGATTTGTTCTAACTCAGCACATGCTCAATATGTCCACCATTTCGTTTCCTAACTTCCTTCAAACGAACACTGAAGTTAGTGATTACCCTACGGCACATGTCTTCCGTAATTTCAGTGCAAGCTTGTAGAATAAGTCTTCTGACCTCCATTAAATCACGTGGACTTTTGGGGAAAATTTTTTACTTTATGTATCGCCAAAGAAAAAAGTCACATGGATTGAGGTCTGGACTATTGGGAGGCCAATTTTGTCCGTCATTGAAGCGACCTGTAAACCTGAGTGAAATGATACGCATGTCGAAATGCTCGTGTAAAAACTCCAACACAGTGTTTTCAGTATGTGGCCTTGTTCCATCTTGCATGAACCACTGCGTGTTGAAGGGCAAGGCAGTAGCAAGAAGCTGTGGAATGAAGCTATTGCGAAGCATGCTTAAATAACGCTCGCTGTTCACAGTTTCTTTAAGGAAAAAGGGTCCAATAAGTCCGTGACTGGAAATTGCTGCCCACGCTGTAATCGTCGGAGCATAATGTTGTCATTCATGAAGCACTTGTGGGTTTTCAGTGGCCCAAAAGCGTACATTTTGTTTGTTAACCACACCGTGTAAATGAAAATGCGCCTCGTTTGAAAACCAAATGTTGTTGAAAGTTTCTTCCCTATCCTCCACCCACTGAGCAAACAGTTGTCCCTGCTGCTTGTGTTCTTCAGTAAACTTTTGTGCACAGGTCATCTTTTATGGTTACATATGTAGGTCACTTAAGAATGCGTTGAACGGAGCGTCTGAATATTCCCAATTGCACTGCTGCCTTTCTACACGATTTCCCGGGACTTCTCTGTACAGCAACTCGTACCGCTTCAATTTTCTCCGGAGAACAAACAGGCTTAGGCCGAGGTCGCTTCGCTTCCAATACTGTTCCTTCCTGTACAAATTTATCGGACAACCTATAGATGGTCTTCTTGCAAGAGACCCACCGTGTGTTAAACTGTTGTTGAAAACACCTCTAAGTCACAACAAGGCTTTCCGTTTCATGAAAAAGTAACACAACTGCCGATCGTTGCTGTGTCGTCAGTCTTCCATTGTCAACCATTCATTGCTGCTTAATAGTCTCCTACCGGCAGTATCGTGAATTACACGTCATTACGTAACTCATTTGTTTTTCCAGGCTCTGCTGGTACTGCTGTAGAGATCCCAGCGGTATATCTAATGTGCGTCGTAAATTGTGAAAGAAACAATTGGTAACACATTTCGTGCGCCACTCTGTACTTCAGACGAGTTTAGTAATTCTTCATTGCGCGTTTAAAAACATACAATCTCTCGACAGCACACGACAAAGTTAAGATCTTCAATGGGTACCTATTCCATTACTTACTGATCTCTCGCGAGCTTTGCACAGCACCGAGAGTTCTCGAAGTGTGTCGGACAAGCCGACTAGTGTGACGTCACAAGTTCGTTGCATGGATCGCATATGTCGTTGGCCCCGGTATAGGAGGTATGACGTTAAAGACACTTAATTTTAATTTACTGCTTCTTTACAACTAGCTATATTCGGAGCACAGTACTACATATGTCACTGAATGTGCCTGCGAAATTATATAATTGTACGAAATGAGTGAAGTGCGCAGTGGTTAGCACTCTGGACTCGCACTCGGGAGGCCGACTGTTGAAACCCGCGTCCGGCCATCCAGATTTTGGTTTTCCGTGAGTCATTCCCCTAAATAACTCCAGGCAAATACCAGGATGCTTCCTTTGAAAGGGCACGGCCGATTTCCTTCCATGTTCTTGACACAATCAGAGCTTGTGCTCAGTCTCTAATGACATCGATGTCAACGGGACGTTAAACCCAGTCTTCCTTCCTTTTTTCATTGCATGACATTGCTTTTGCTTAAAACTGAGCGCAAGCACCCGGCCTTTGGCTGTTCGAATGTGAAATATTTTAGGCGCATTTCGTTTTCATCGTCCGTATTAAATGTTAGAAGCGTGTCAAGATACCAAAAAATATTTTATGATGCACTTAATGTTCAAGGACATCATTATAAAGCTACGTCCGGATATTCGCATTTCTCCAGTTCAGTTCTCGACCCGCTATGGATAAATAAGCCAGAAACTATGACAAAGTATTAAACGATGTCAAATAGTATACTAACAATAGTATCTACCTTTCATGATGGAGGCTAAGCGGGGTAGAGCCCATTTAGAAAACTAAGTTAGCAGTGTAACTGGCTGAGAGACATGCAATATTGTTAATTCGAATGTTAAATGGCGCGGAATCCTACGTTTGTGTCCGTGTGGAGTAGACTCGTCGAAAATCACACTGCCCTAGAAGAGCCCACATGAAACATTGACCTTCGAGATGCGAAACAATTACTTTATTGTTGTTCACAATTCTGTACTATTCTTACAGAAGCAACTGAGAATATTTGCTACGATCACTTGTGAATTAATTATGTCAACAGTATCTTTGCCAGGTAGAGCTTATGAACCACAACACTATTAACAATAAACACTTAACTATAATTCCCCACTCCGATTTTGCACTAGTCTTTCAGTTACGTAACCTTAAACGCAATTTCTGTGCCATAGGAGTCAGAAATGACTGTTAATGATGCAACGAACTCATTTCACGCATATTCCAACATAAACAAACTTAAAACGTAGTGTGGCCGTGAAGGTGTCACGTAATCTTACGGCGATCTCCCTCCACCTCCCCTCCGCTGTGAACAATCGGCAGCTTTTTATCAGTTTCCGCGCTGTTCGGGGAAAAAGAAAAAGGCTCAAATGGCTCTAAGCACTGTGGGATTTAACATCTCAGGTCATCAGTCCCCTAGAACTTAGAACTACTTAAACCTAACTAACCTAAGGACGTCACACACATCCATGCCCGAGGCAGGATTCGAACCTGCGACCGTAGCAGCAGCGCGGTTCCGGGCTGAAGCGCCTAGAACCAATCGGCCACAAAGGCCAGCATGTTCGTGAAAACCCTCGTTTCTTGTCATAACACATGTGCAGTGGCTGTCTTAGCAGTCTTAGTGCATTATCATTAGCTGGCGTTTACTACAATTTAGTCAGCATGTAATCCACTCTGTCAGTGTATCTTTTGTTATTTATCTACCGTTTGTCATATCCAACTTATACTCTACAAGCCTTCCTTACTTAATGATAGTTACATCCTCGTATCATTTCTAATGACCAGCCTCGGTGGCCGTGCGGTTCTAGGCTCTTCAGTCCGGAACGGCGTGACTGCTACGACCGCAGGTTCGAATCCTGCCTCGGGCATGGATGTGTGTGATGTCCTTAGGTTAGTTAGGATTAAGTAGTTCTAAGTTCTAGGGGACTGATGATCTAAGATGTTAAGTCCCATAGTGCTCAGAGCCATTTGAACCATTTGTAATGATCAAAATAACCAATAAGGCAGAAATAAATTTTGTTTCACGCGACTGGAGGTGAACCAAATCACACCCGGATAACCGAGAGCGTTAACACGTCGCCTCCACGATTGTGGGATCCAAGCTTGCTCCGGATTGAATTAGCTTCGCGGTTAACGACGAGGGCAGTTTAGCCGGCTAGCCTAGATGTGGTGTTCAGGCGGTTTCCCACATACAAAGTGCTGAGATGCTGCGGAGTGATTTTAAAAGAATCGTGTTTCTCCCACAGACACTAGATGTAGTGAGTTAGTGTGTTGAATAAGTACACCTGTGCGGCTGGTCCCGGCGGAGGTTCGACTCCTCCCTTGGGCATGGGTGTTTGTTTTGTCCTTAGGATAATTTGGGTTAAGTAATGTGTAAGCTTAGGGACTGATGACCTTCGCAGTTAAGTCCCATAAGATTTCACACACATTTGAACAATAAGTACAAAACGTTTTCCCTTTGCAACTGAAAGCAAGATACCAAATGATATGTAAATTTGATTATTTGTTGCAAATTTATTTCCATTTTAGGAAAAAATGGTAAAATGATCAATAACAAGCGAAGCGGGTCATTCTCGGCTCGTGCTTGGATAACAGACAACGGTTTCTGCTCTGCCATACCGGTTTACCAGTTAAAGAGGTCCCATGCTCAAGGAACGAATATAGGGGATCAGAGGCAAGAATCATGCATCGCCACTCGTGGAGGTTGTTTGCCATTGCCATCATCCGACCTGTTCCGAAATGTCAATCGTGTAGCTGCGCCGAATGCTTGTACAGTGTAGTGTTGGGTTTTGTGCTGTAATGGATGAAGGGACTGGAAGGGATGAAACCGGCGCTGCCACATAGCCTGTCTCTCGCGTCCAATAGAGGCCCATTCTGCTACAGAGGGTCCCCTCACCACTACGAGAGGTGCCTCAGAAATAGCACATTGGTACTTAACCTGCCCCATTGTCAAGCCGGGTTGGCTTGTCTTGGTAGTGGCCTACTCCTCGCGAATAGCACAAAGGGGCCGCCGAGCTTAAAATGCGTATTCTCACTTCATGAGAGAAGGAAGGAAGGATCTGGCGTCCCGTCGACGTCGAGGTCATTAGAGATGGAGAAGAAGCTCGGGTTGTGTCAAGGATGGGGAAGGAAATCAGCCATGCCTTTCCAAAGGAACCATCCCGGCATTTGCTTGGAGCGGTTTAAGGAAACCACGGAAAACTTAAATCTGGATGGCCGAATGCGGGTTTGAACGGTCGTCCTCTCGAATGCGAGTCCAGTGTGGTAACCACCGCGCCATCCTGCTCGGTTCAGCAGAGACTGTGTAGAATTTTGGAATTTAACTCAGGAAATTGGAGCAAATTCTGGTGATCAGGAACTTTATGGGCCATCTCTCCTCTCCTTGCGGGCCAAATATTAGGAGTGGAAAAATACCACCACGTGGATTCGAACCGACTTACATCCAAGCACACAAGCATCGGCACACAAGCGTGCGTTAGTGACCTCAGTTATGGAGAGAGGTACCAGTTCACGACGGAGGTAAAATCACGTGAAGTTATGTGAAAACGTCTTTCTTATAATAACACTTTAATGCATAAGTAAAATGACGTAAAGCTAAGCGAAAGTATTTTTGCAATGCACATAAACTCAGACCGACAATGGAGCTTAGCAACCAAACTGAAAGTTTTAGTTAGTACACTCCACTGCCAGAATGAGTTTTGTGTGCACTGGAAAAAAGTTTTCGCATAACTTTACGTGATTTTACTTACGTAGTAATGTGGTATAGCAAGATACCAGTGGTTGTCGGCTACTTCTTCCGTACATGGACGCATTTCATCAAATCGGTATAGATGCGATTGGTTTCCCACATACATCTGATGATGGAAAGTGTATGTTGATATCCATGATGTGCGTTGTAACAAAATGGTTCAAATGGCTCCGAGCACTATGGGACTGAACTGCTGTGGTCATCAGTCCACTAGAACTTAGAACTACTTAAACCTAACTAACCTAAGGACATCACACACATCCATGCCCGAGGCAGGATTCGAACCTGCGACCGTAGCAGTCGCACGGTTTTGGACTGCGCGCCTAGAACCGCGAGACCACCGCGGCCGGCTGCGTTGTAACAGAGTGCAGTCTGAGGAAGTCTGTAATCTTTCACACAATAAAACCGTGACGTTTTCGTTTAAAAGTAACCCACAGTGAATACGTGAATACACATTGGAAATTTATAAGTGGATTTAGCTAGCGTGCAGACTTCCACAGTGATCTTCCTCGTTGCGCTAGCTTGTGGGACACAAAGGTGAGCCAGGCTAGGATCAACTCCGCACCGGCCAGAGTGTGGCTTTTAGGCGGTTTCCCACACTCGTTTAGGCAAATGCTGAACTGGCCCCCAAACAAAATACAATCACACACAGCAATTTATAGACAGGTGATAAACACGACTTCCCTCCCTTAGGTAACCGGCAGCTGCGGCGATAGGAAGGGTATGCGACTGCAAAGTTAAATAAATTTGCCAAAACTTGAGAACAGCGGAGTCCGTTCTAGACGGTGTAAACGTTCACGAAAAGAAGAAGTGAAAGATGAAGCAAGATTCCCTCTCTGTTACGCAAATTTGAACTGGGAACACAGAAACCCGAGTATAGGTGATGTGCCGAACAACGATTCGGTCCGAGGAGGGACGCCGCTGTGTGACAGTCTCCGAACAAAGAGGTTACCAGACCAGTCACCTCGCTGCGCTTCGAGGAGTCTGCAAACAATTACGCGACAAGGTGAGGCAGGGCGCTAATTCGTGCAGCGGCCGTCGTTATTTATGCAATCTCAAGGCCAGCAGCCGGCCCTGTGCTCCATTTACGGCGCCCAGCGGAGCGTGGGAGTCAGGCTGCTGGCTGCGCGGATGGCCAAACACGGGTGCGCTGCGGCCGGGTCGTCGCCCACACGCTGGTGGTTCCGCAGCCGGCGGGCACGTGGGACGGGGTTGCCTGGCCGGCCACGCCTGTCGCCGCGCACACGTAACACCCAGCGCAGGGGGCCAGCGGAGCGGCACCTCCACCAGAGACTGAAACGTGGCGCCGTACGAAGCCATACTCGTGACCGCGGTCCGAATCCATTCACTCTAGCCGGCCGCTGTGGCCGAGCAGTTCTACGAGCTTCAGTCTGGAACTGCGCGACCGCTACGGTCGCAGGTTCGAATCCTGCATCGGGCATGGGTGTGTGTGATGTCCTTACTTTAGTTAGGTTTAAGTAGTTCTAAGTTCTAGGGGACTGATGACCTCAGATCTTAAGTCCCATAGTGCTCAGAGCCATTCACTCTTTATCTACATCTAAATGGATACTCCGCAAATCTCACGTAAGTACCTGGCAGAGGGTTAATTAACCACCTTAACAAAAATTCTCTATTATTCCAATCCCGTACAGCGCGCGAAAAAAAAGAACACCTATATTTTTCCTTGCGACCTCTGATTTCCCTTATTTTATTATGATAGCCGTTTCTCCCTATGTAGGTCGGCCCCAACAAGTTACAGGATGTATCAAAAAGAATCGTCCGATTAAAAAAAAAAACCATAACTATTACGTTATTTGAGATACACTACTGGCCATTAAAATTGCTACACCTCGAAGATGACGTGCTACAGACGCGAAATTTAACTGACAGGAAGAAGATGCTGTGATATGTAAATGTCTAGCTTTTCAGAGCATTCACACAAGGTTGCCGCCGGTGGCGACACCTACAACGTGCTGAAATGAGGAAAGTTTCCAACCGATTTCTCATACACAGACAGCAGTTGACCGGTGTTGCCTGGCGAAACGTTGTTGTGATGCCTCGTGTAAGGAGGAGAAATGCGTACCATCACGTTTCCGACTTAGATAAAGATCGGATTGTAGCCTATCGCGATTGGTGTTTATCGTATCGCGACATAGCTGCTCGCGCTGGTCGAGATCCAATGACTGTTAGCAGAATATGGAATCGGTGGGTTTAAGTGGGTAATACGGAACGCCGTGCTGGATCCCAACAGACTCGTATCACTAGCAGTCGAGATGACAGGCATCTTATCTTCATGGCTGTAACGGATCGTGCAGCCACGTCTCGATCCCAGAGTCACCAGATGGGGACGTTTATAAGACAATAACCATCTGCATGAACAGTTCGACGACGTTTCCAGCAGCATGGGCTATCAGCTCGGAGACCGTGGCTGCGGTTACCCTTGACGCTGCATCACAGACAGGAGCGCCTGCGATGGTGTACTCAACGACGAACCTGGGTGCACTAATGGCAAAACGTCATTTTTTCGGATGAATCCACGTTCTGTTTACAACATCATGATGGTCGCATCCGTGTTTGACGACATTGCGGTGAACGCACATTGGAAGCATTTAATCGTCATCGCCATACTGGCGTATCACCCGGCTTGATGGTATGGGGTGCCATTGGTTTTACGTCTCGGTCACATCTTGTTCGCATTGACGGCAATTTGAATAGTGGACGTTACATTTCAGATGTGTTACGACCCGTGGCTCCACCCATCATTCGATCCTTGCGAAACCCTGCATTTCAGCGGGATAATGCACGACTGCATGTTGCAGGTCCTGTACGGGCCTTTCTGGATACAGAAAATGTTCGACTGCTGCCCTGACCAACACATTCTTCAGATCTCTCACCAACTGAAAACGCCTGGTCAATGGTGGCCGAGCAACTGGCTCTTCACAATACGCCAGTCACTACTCTTGATTAACTGTGGTATCGTGTTGAAGCTGCATGGGCAGCTGTACCTGTATAAGCCATTCAAGCTCAGTTGACTCAATGCCCAGGCGTATCAAGGCCGTTATTATCGCCAGAGATGGTTGTTCTGGGCACTGATTGCTCAGTATCTATGCACCCAAATTTCGTGAAAATGTAATCACATGTCAGTTCTAGTATAGTATATTTGTCATACGCGCAAGAGCTTTACGGAGGTGTTTGTAAACTACAGTGGCAAACGGTACAAGAAAGGAATTCTGCATCACGGAGAGTTTTACTATTGAAATTCCGAAAAAAATACGTTCAGGGTAGCGTCGATCACCATATTACTTCCCCCCACATATTTTTGTTGTTGTTGTTGTTGTCTTCAGTCCTGAGACTGGTTTGATGCAGCTCTCCATGCTACTCTATCCTTTGCTGGCTTCCTCATCTCCCGGTACCCACTGCAACCTACATCCTTCTGAATCTGCGTAGTGTATTGATCTCTTGGTCTCCCTTTACGATTTTAACCCTCCACGCTGCCTTCCAATACTAAATTGGTGATCCCTTGATGCCTCAGAACATGTCCTACCAACCGATCCCTTCTTCTTGTCAAGTAGTGCCACAAACTCCTCTTCTTCGCAATTCTAGTTATGAGATCTACCCATCTAATCTTCAGCATTCTTCTGTAACACCACATTTCGAAAGCTTCTATTCTCTTCTTGTCCAAATTATTCATCGTCCATGTTTCGCTTCCATACATGGGTACACTCCATACAAATACTTTCAGAAACGACTTCCTTATACGTAAATCTATACTCGATGTTAACAAATTTCTCTTCTTCATAAACCCTTTCCTTATCATTGCCAATCTACATTTTATATCCTCTTTACTTCGATCATCATCAGTTATTTTGCTCCCCAAATAGCAAAACACCTTTACTATTTTAAGTGTCCCATTTCCTAATCTAATTCCGTCAGCATCACCCGATTTAAATCGAATTATTCCCCCACATATGTCTCGCGAAGTGACCATATCGAGAGAATTCGAGAAATTACAGCTAATACAACATAGAAGACAAGCGTGAGGGCTCCGACACAGCACTTTCACCAAGTATGAAATTTTGGAGGAAATTAGTAGCGCAGTATCTCTCTGAAACTTAAAATCTATTGTAAGTATCTTATTGCCTGTTTCAGTTGACGCAGAATCGGAAGTCACGAAGAATGTGCTTACGCTCGGGAAATCGCACCAATATCACTCTTAGAGGACTCTAAGGATTGTGCCGCGCGGGATTAGCCGAGCGGTCTAGGCGCTGCAGTCACGGACTGTGCGGCTGGTCCCGGCGGAGGTTCGAGTCCTCCCTCGGGCATGGATGTGTGTGCTTGTCCTTAGGATAATTTAGGTTAAGGAGTGTGTAAGCTTAGGGACTGATGACCTTAGCAGTTGAGTCCCATAATATTTCACACACATTTCTGAACTCCAAGGATTACTCGGTGTAATTCAAACAACTAGTTCGCGTGCCACTTCACGGCATGTTTTTAACTTTTCGCTATATGAGGAACAGCAGGAGGAGAGCATCGCACGTGCAATGGACGTGTTACCAGCTACCGGTGGTTGGTTCACGGTCCGTGGCCGCGGCGGATGTGCGCTTGTTGCCCGTCGGCAGCAGCACAAAGGCCGCTTCCTGGTGACCTAGAGCGTGCAGCGGCACACAACACTTCAGTCATGTCCCAAAGCTGTAGTAGCCTTGGCTCAGTCTGCACAATGCAGGAAATAAACCTCTCATCACACTCCGAAATGTCACTGCAGCAAGGTTTCTTTTAAATGTAACATTCCTACATTTAGAGAAAATTTATAAAATTCGTTAAGCTTACTCGGTTGACATGAAGCGTGTACACACGAAAATAAGAATTTTGTCACTTTGGTATATTTGATGTTGAACAGGAAACTGTGAAACGATTAAATGAAACAAGTGATTGCAGGGAAGAAATGAAATAAAATTCAAAGACATACACTACTGTGTAAAAGTATATGAGGAAGGGCAGACTTGAACCATACTTCCGTTTATAAAGGCCCCTATCGTTCAATGACCCTTTAAAGCATAATCAGTCCCACACTTCTCAACAGCCATTGGGGACAACTCAGAAACTCTGCATTGCCGTCCTGTTGAAAATCCTATTGGGAAATGTTTGGTATAACCTTCTCGGTCCTGTTGTATAGAGCTAAGGTCGTATATCCTGCTTAGATAATCAAAGTGTGGTGTTCCAGTCTACTTAAGATATCAATAAACCTGTTAATAAATTTTAGGAATTAAGTACTACGGATCAGAAATTATATGTAGATGGCTGATGGAAAGAGACCTAAAGGTGGGCTAAAAAACAAGAAATTACTCGTATATCGGTACCGGGTGGAAGACTATGATATATGTTTCCGCAGCCTAATATTGTGTTGCACTATTGAAGATTTATTTGGAATGTCCATGCAGGAATTTATCTGCACTCAGTAATATCTGTAATTACAGTTTTCTCGAAAGTAATTAATCGCAGATCATACGCTTGTACATTCGCGTAACTTAAATCCCATTGATTTTCGAAATTATGCCCACGTAGGCAGGTGTAACGTCCGAACGGACTTAGTCACTTACTCCTTTGTTTACCGCTTTAGACAATGTGTGCGAATCATGCCAGTTGTCCGTGGACCCTGATTCTCGCCAAAAATTTTCGATTTTTCTCTCACAAAATTCACATCAACCTTCAGAAGTGCACAATGCACTTATGGTGTCTTAAAACAAGCTTACTTGTCTTGACAACATGACATAGGCCGCCTCCTCGGAAGACCTCTAATATCAAGGTTCCTTTGATACTTCATAGGACTATTAGCTAAAATAATTTCTGCATTGATGTATTCATTAACTATTAGTTAATTCTGAATATTACTTACGAATAGTGTCACTCCAGCGAACCGAACAGTTCAGAGATTCATTGTTAGCGTGCTTCCTAGATCCTCTCTCCCTCCCTCCCTCCCTCCCTCTCTCTCTCTCTCTCTCTCTCTCTCTCTCTCTCTCTCTCTCTCTCTGTGTGTGTGTGTGTGTGTGTGTGTGTGTGTGTGTGCGTGTGTGTGTGCGCGCGCGCGCGCGCGCGCGTGTGTGTTTCTCATGAGGCAGTGATCTCAGTACATTTGGTTGTTCAAAAGATGTATTGTTTCTTTTTTGTATAGTCCCACCACGTAACGTATAGAAATTGTTCGTTTCGCAAAACAAGTTTACTAATTATGTATTCAGCAAATGTATTAACTAGAGAAGCACATTATCATAGCCCACCAAAATAATATTGCATCTTTCGCAGAAGATGTGGACACACATACACACACACACACACACACACACACACACACACACACACAGTTTCTCTCTCCTCAACTGAATTTCCATCACTTGAGTATCTCTTTAGTGACTAGCTGTGTTTATGTAACGTATGTATTCCACTGCAGACTCTCAAATCCAAGAAGCTGTATCAGTTCCCTAGTTTATAGACTACTATGTAAGTCAAAAATCTCATAACAAGAATAATGTGAGATTTTTATGCAGAGGCACCTTTGTGGCCACTTCCGTACTGCTACGTCACACTGGCCAACCGCATAAACAAAGAACAATGAGCGAATAGCTATATTTACACCTGTATAGCGTACACGAACCGTAGCCGTATCAGATCACTGTTTCAAGCTCCTGCTCTCTCTGCCCCCTTGCACAATTTCTTTTGTGTGATGTGTAACAGTGTGTGAAGCCGCGTTGACCTAAAACAAGCAGTGGAATTAGATACTTACGTCAACACTCGTGCTATATTCACTGTGCTTTACATCCGTTTCAATTAATTTTGTGGGGATAAGAATTTGCTAGTAGAAAAAGGCTCACTTCACTGCGATACCCTGCAAACAAACAGCTTTGTAAAATCCATTGTGCATACATGCTGTTTTTCAGGACAGAATGTTACTTTCTGATACAAGGAAGGAAGAACAGGACTTAAAAACATTCCATTGATGACGCGGTCATTATAGACAGAGCACAATCGTTTTCCTGCAAATTATATGTAAAAGGGGCGATCAAAAAGTATCCATTTGAGGGCGTTGCTGCAGAGCATATGAACCGCGAGTCTGGCATATAAGCATCGACATGTTGGCAAGGGATTAGTGTAGCATTCATTGTCTCTCCGACGTGCGTGTGGTAAACGCTGAAGTTTAAACTGTGGCGACGTTGTTACCAAATGCCTCCACACAGGACCAACTAGGTGTTATCCTTTTCTTTGCTGCCAAAGGACTAACGCTCGTAGATGTCTGTCGGAGAATGAAGAATGTGTAAGGGGAAGCATGTCTGTCGAAAATCACCATTATGGAATGGTGTGTCAAGGAGTGCTGCTTCATGATAACGTAGACGTTACCCCAGCTTAAGTGGGAGATGTGCAGTTTTACTATATACAGGATATCTTAGGAGGAATGGTCACTATTTAGAGGTATGACAGGAACGATCATTCGAAGCGTCAGACCCTATTAAACATGGGCTCCAAACTACATACCTTAAGAGCTAGGAGCACTTAACACTTGTTCATCTTCGCTACTGTGAAACATATCTGTTCTAATGAAGAAATGCTCCTATCTGTTAAGATATGCACTTTTGAGCACATGTATACTAGATTTTTTTGGTTCGAATGATAGTTCCTGCTATATCCTTGCATGTCGACTATTCCCCCGGGGTATCCTGCATAAAGAAAGCCTTTCTAATCTACGGAGACGCGGCGAGAAATACTGCCTCCGAACTTTTATGTGAAAACTCTTCAAATTTCTCCATGTCTACATACAGTATATGCAGCTCACTGCCGCTGGAGGACTCCGAATTGTAGAGTGAAACATGGCGGTGTGTAACATAACTGCCGGCCGTTGTGGCCGAGCGGTTCTAGGCTCTTTAGTCTGGAACCGCGCGACCGCTACGGTCGCAGGTTCGAATACTGCCTCGGGCATGGATGTGTGTGATGTCCTTAGGTTAGGTAGGTTTAAGTAGTTCTAAGTTCTAGGGGACTGATGCCCTCAGATGTTAAGTCCCATAGTGCTCAGAGCCATTTGAACCATTTTTTTGTAACATAACTATGCGTGAGAAACAGCGACCTGTAATCGGCTTTCGAATTCGAAGAGTTTGTCCATACATGGATCATCCTCCCCTTCAGCATGAAAATGCGAGACCACACACGAGAGCTGCAACATCTGCAGCGATCCCAGGCCTTGGGTTCACTGTCATCGATCACCATTCTTGCAGTTCCAACTTGGCCCCAACCGATTTTCATCTAGCTGCAAAACTAAAAGAACACTTTCGAGGACTTCGCTTTCACAGTGATGAAGCGGTTCAAGCAGATGTGAAATTGTGGTTCCGTCATCAAAGTTAACCATTCTACGGTGGCGGTATCAACAAACTGGTCTCTGGTTGGAAGAAATGTGTTGATGGCCAAAAATAATTATGTAGACATATAACATAAATATGTAGAATTTTAACAACGTTTGTTGTGTTTATAAATCTTCGGAAATTTTCGCACGAAAAATACAGAGGCATTACTTTTCAGTACCCCCTCGTACTATTCCCCCTTCTGAAGTAAGAAGCCGGCCGCGGTGGCCGAACGTTTCTAGTCCGGAACAGCACTGCTGCTTAGATCGCAGGTTCGAATCCTGCCTCGGGCAAGGGTGTGCTTAGAGCCATTTGAACCATTTTTTTGAAGTCAAGTAAGCTGCTATTCTTTCTGCTGTTATTTTTCCACATTAGTTTAAAAAAAATGGTTCAAATGGCTCTGAGCACTATGGGACTTAACAGCTATGGTCATCAGTCCCCTAGAACTTAGAACTACTTAAACATAACTAACCTAAGGACATCACACAACACCCAGCCATCACGAGGCAGAGAAAATTCCTGACCCCGCCGGGAATCGAATCCGGGAACCCGGGCGTGGGAAGCGAGAACGCTACCGCACGACCACGAGATGCGGGCCACACATCCGTTATAGCTTTGTTGCTCTTGCGTAAGACACTGTGATAAGCAAGCTGACCATTCCATTCAGCAGTTTTATGTCTGGCATACTGTAAGCTACGCCGCCTGCGAAATTCAACAAAGGTTCCTGTGTGCAGTGCACTTTTATACTTGTTCTGAAATGTCAGCCACATCACTCGTCTTTATTTTCCGTACTACGGATGTGGGAATGCGGAAAACTGTACTCTTGCCTTTTACGGATAAAATCCTTGGCCGGTGTGATTTCCCGAAAAACAAGTACTTTTACCACTTATTTTAAACGAAGATTCGTTTTAGAGCGAAGTCCACACCTTACCGAAAGGCGAATTGCTGGGGAGGTACTCCTCACTGCATAAGCTTTTCAGAATGCTGTGGTTTTAGTACAAAGCGAGAAGTTAATGTAAACCGCAAGGATAGTTGATTGTTGAGGAATGTGGCAATGTGTTACATGAGAAATGTTGCTCATTATTCATAAACACTCAGGGACCGCATCCATTTATAGTGAGAAGGCAATTCGAAATAGACTGTGAGATCATCCTTTTCCTGTGAATAATTTTCCACTGCACATAGCGGTCAAAGGCCTACGTAACGCCCGGGGGTACTAGTGGAAAAAAAAATAATGATCGGCGTGCACAGAGCAAATTGCCTGCTTTATTTCGGGTGGTGATGCTACGGCCGGCTATGACGTAATGCGGCACCTCGGCGCTGGCGCTTGTGCGGCTGTTCCGCCGTCACTAATGATTGATGACGCGGCGAGAAACGGAGATTGCAATTCCGATCGCACGGTATGCGGTATGTGGCGGGAAACATTTTCCATTTATCCTGGCAGATACACCCAGGCTCCAGAGAAAATTCAACATTTTCAGTGTCAAGCCCATAATAATACGTTGCCTTCAATGTTGGACCTCTCCTTGGACTGCCACCTTATAGTTGGGAGGAGGTCTGTGTGTTTCAGTGATTCACTGAACTATACTGGCGGCAGTCACCACTGCCAGACTGTTTAAGTGAGACTCCAGACAAAGTGTAGCCCCATAGAGACTCCTTTCTTGATAGTATGGGAGTGGTAATCACATGGGCTCTTAGCTAGGCCTGACATCACTTTACTTACTTGTGTTAGGCTGTTTCTGTTTTCTTTCCCATCGGCATCCCTTGGCTAACACTTGGTTGTTTCGGCATAATCGGTATTAGCTTTAGAGGTTCGAGGGTGTCTTTTGTTTTTGCTTTTCTATCTCGAGGAGGTAGCTGCCTACTGAGCGTGACAATAGGAATCTACTGCCTTGTAGGAGAAGGAACTCTGAAAAACTAAGGGTCCATCCGTGACAGAAAAGACAGGCTGTAATGGGGCACCCCTCCTGGCGGTAGAGTGCAGGGGCGACTTACCTGCAACACTACTGGCCATTAAAATTGCTACACCAAAAAGAAATGAAGATGATAAACGGGTTTTCATTGGACAAATGTAGTATACTAGAACTGACAATTGATTAGATTTTCACGCAATTTGGGTACGTAGATCCTGAGAAATCAGTACCCAGAACAACCACCTCTGGCCGTAATAACGGCCTTGATACGCCTGGGCATTGAGTCAAACAGAGCTTCAATGGCGTATACAGGTACAGTTACCCATGCAGCTTCAACATGATACCACAGGTTATCAACAGTAGTGACTGGCGTTTTGTCATGCGCCAGTTTCTCTGCCACCATTGACCAGACGTTTCAAATTGGTGAGAGATCTGGAGAATGTGCTGGCCAGGGCAGCGGTCGAACATTTTCTGTATCCAGAAAGGCCCGTACAGGACCTGCAACATGCAGTCGTGCATTATCCCTCTGAAATGTAGGCTTTCGCAGGGATCGAATGAAGGGTGGAGCCACGGGTAGTAACACATCTGAAATGTAACGTCCACTTTTCAAATGCTGTCAATGCGAACAAGAGGTGACCAAGACGTGTAACTAATGGCACCCTATACCATCACGTCGGGTTATATTCCAATATGGCGATAACGAATACACGCTTCCAATGTGCGTTCACCGCGATGTCGCCAAACACGGATGCGATCATCATGATGCTGTAAACAGCACCTGGATTCATCAGAAAAAATGACGTTTTGCATTCGTGCTCCCAGATGGTCGTTGAGTACGCCATGGGAGGTGCTCCTGTCTGTGATGCAGCGTCAAGGGTAATCGCAGCCATGGTCTCCGAGCTGATAGCCCATGCTGCTGCAAACGTCATCGAACTGTCCGTGCAGATGGTTGCTGTCTTGCAAACGTCCCCATCTGTTGACTCTGGGATCGAGACGGGGGCTGCACGATCCGTTACAGCCATGCGGATAAGATGCCTGTCATTTCGACTGCTAGTTATACGAGGCCATTGGGATCCAGCACGGCATCCCGTATTACCCTCCTGAACTCACCGATTCCATATTCGGCTAACAGTCACTGGATCTCGACCAACGCGAGCAGCAGTGTCGCGATACGATAAACTGCAATCGCCATAGGCTACAATCCGACCTTTATCAAAGTCGGAACCGTGATTGTACGCATTTCTCCTCCTTACACGAGGCATCACAACAACGTTTCACCAGGCAACGCCCTTCAGCTGCTGTTTGTGTATGAGAAGTCTTTTGGAAACTTTCCTCATGTCAGAACGTTGTAGGTGTCGCCACCGGCGCCAACCTTGTGTGAATGCTCTGAAAAGCTAATCATTTGCATATCACAGCATTGTCTTCCTGTCGGTTAAATCTTGCGTCTGCAGCATATCGTCTTCGTGGTGTAGCAGTTTTAAAGGTCAGTGGTGTAATTACGGCGCTAAAAGCTGCCATGCGAAAACTACCATGCTAAACAGGTGATACTATTTCCAGCAAGACCACTGAGAATATGACGTAGCCATGCTTGGGAGAAAGACAAAATATTTCCTGGAAACCTACGTAGTTTTGGAACGTGAAGTGACTGTACTTGGGTTGGTCATAAACAAAAAAAAGTATGATCAAACGAGAAACAAAACAAGATGCAGAGGCGTTAGGCAGACTGAAGGGTTTGAAAGAGTAAATCAGTTTAAGAATTTCAGAAGAATGTTACGAAGATGATATGGTACCAACAGAGGTAAGGGCAAGTATAGCTGAAGTAACAGGTGCTATTAAAGCTTCCTTAACATGTTGGATCCTCCAACATTTCAAGACAGCTGAAGACGACAATTTACAAAAAGTTACAAAACCATTTGTTATGGATAGGTCCGAAACGCGGACAGGTCAGAAACGCCATGAATTCACGAGAACGCAAAGTACTGCCCAAGATATATGGGGCAGTACATGAAAATGGTGCTTAGAGAATTAGGACTATTGTAGAACTGTGTGAACTTCTTAAGAATCCACCAATCACCGTAGAAGCAAAGGCACGTATGTTGCAGTGGTTGCAACATGCGCGGAGAATGGAAGAACAGCAAGTGCCAAAGAAGGTGCTAACTGCGAAGCCAGAGGATAGCCGCAAAATGGTGAGAGTGAGACTGCAATGGTAGTATGATGTCGAGACGGTTCTGAACAGTTAGGAGTACGGAACTGGCTAGCGAAGTCGAGAAAGGAATGTAGAAGACTGGTGATCGACAAGGACCGGGGCCGGCCGGGGTGGCCGAGCGGTTCTAGGCGCTACAGTCTGCAAGTGCGCGACCGCTACGGTCACAGGTTCGAATCCTGCCTCGGGCATGGATGTGTGTGATGTCCTTAGGTTAGTTAGGTTTAAGTAGTTCTAAGTTCTAGGGGACTGATGACCTCAGCAGCTAAGTCCCATAGTGCTCAGCCCCTAATACACTCATGGAAATTGAAATAAGAACACCGTGAATTCATTGTCCCAGGAAGGGGAAACTTTATTGACACATTCCTGGGGTCAGATACATCACATGATCACACTGACAGAACCACAGGCACATAGACACAGGCAACAGACCATGCACAATGTCGGCACTAGTACAGTGTATATCCACCTTTCGCAGCAATGCAGGCTGCTATTCTCCCATGGAGACGATCGTAGAGATGCTGGATGTAGTCCTGTAGAACGGCTTGCCATGCCATTTCCACCTGGCGCCTCAGTTGGACCAGCGTTCGTGCTGGACGTGCAGACCGCGTGAGACGACGCTTCATCCAGTCCCAAACATGCTCAATGGGGGACAGATCCGGAGATCTTTTTGGCCAGGGTAGTTGACTTACACCTTCTAGAGCACGTTGGGTGGCACGGGATACATGCGGACGTGCATTGTCCTGTTGGAACTGCAAGTTCCCTTGCCGGTCTAGGAATGGTAGAACGATGGGTTCGATGACAGTTTGGATGTACCGTGCACTATTCAGTGTCCCCTCGACGATCACCAGAGGTGTACGGCCAGTGTAGGAGATCGCTCCCCACACCATGATGCCAGGTGTTGGCCCTGTGTGCCTCGGTCGTATGCAGTCCTGATTGTGGCGCTCACCTGCACGGCGCCAAACACGCATACGACCATCATTGGCACCAAGGCAGAAGCGACTCTCATCGCTGAAGACGACACGTCTCCATTCGTCCCTCCATTCACGCCTGTCGCGACACCACTGGAGGCGGGCTGCACGATGTTGGGGCGTGAGCGGAAGACGGCCTAACGGTGTGCGGGACCGTAACCCAGCTTCATGGAGACGGTTGCGAATGGTCCTCGCCGATACCCCAGGAGCAACAGTGTCCCTAATTTGCTGGGAAGTGGCGGTGCGGTCCCCTACGGCACTGCGTAGGATCCTACGGTCTTGGCGTACATCCGTGCGTCGCTGCGGTCCGGTCCCAGGTCGACTGGCACGTGCACCTTCCGCCGACCACTGGCGACAACATCAATGTACTGTGGAGACCTCACGCCCCACGTGTTGAGCAATTCGGCGGTACGTCCACCCGGCCTCCCGCATGCCCACTATACGCCCTCGCTCAAAGTCCGTCAACTGCACATACGGTTCACGTCCACGCTGTCGCGGCGTGCTACCAGTGTTAAAGACTGCGATGGAGCTCCGTATGCCACGGCAAACTGGCTGACACTGACGGCGGCGGTGCACAAATGCTGCGCAGCTAGCGCCATTCGACGGCCAACACTGCGGTTCCTGGTGTGTCCGCTGTGCCGTGCGTGTGATCATTGCTTGTACAGCCCTCACGCAGTGTCCGGAGGAAGTATGGTGGTTCTGACACACCGGTGTCAATGTGTTCTTTTTTCCATTTCCAGGAGTGTATTTCGGGACAGAATCGTACTTGACATTACATTACGGACTAAGCGGTCCTCAGTAAGAAGCTGTGCTCGAAATATTACGAGCATGGCAGTCTTTTCAGGGTAGAAGGCAAAATATAATAAGGGAATGGCACTAAAAATGTTAATGGCATGTTTATAAATAACTTTTCTGCTACCAGTCACGATTTTCATTTACTCATAATTTACACGACGCGTTTCGGGAAATGATTTCCATTTTCAAGTGCGTATTTCTCTGTACTATGCCATTTTTACGCAATGTTTTCGATGTGTGAGATTCTGCTTTATTATGTTGACTTTACTGTGCAATATGTAAAACACGCGCAGTATTATCTAGTTGTCGATTTTTGTATGTAGTTAGTGGCGAAATTTGGAAGAACTACTTCCAAATATAGAATGGAGAAAGAGAGAAACACAGAAGCCATTAACTCAACAACAGATATACAAGATTTTCTACTGCACGTCTACATCAATACTCCGCGAGCCTCCATACGGTGCATGGCGAAGGGCGCTTTTACTACAGGTAGTCATTCCCTTTCCTGTTCCTCTCGGAAATGGAGCGAGGGAAAAATGACCATCTACATATTTCCTTACGAGCCCTTATTTCTCTTATGTTGTCTTCGGAGTCCTTAACTGAGGTAACTGTTGGCGGGAGTAGGGTCGTTCTGCAGTCTGTCGCATTTGCCTGTTCTCGAAACCTTCCCAATAGCATTTAGCGAAAATCAAATCTAGTAGCACACCCTTGAATTTCTTCAACGTCTAACTTTAATCGGGCCTGGTGGAGACTCCAAACGCTCTAGCAGTACTCAAAAATGTGTCGCTCAAGTAACCTGTACGCGCTATCTTTTATACATGAGCCACACTTTTGTAGGATTCTTCCAAAAACCCGAAGTCGCCCATTCGCTTTCCCTACAACCAACCTTATATGTTCGTTGCACTCCATGTCGCATTGCAAAGTTATGTCTAAATATTTAATCGGCGTGACACTCTCAAACAGTACACCACTAATACTGAATTAGAACATTAACGATTATTTTTCATACTCATAGGCATTAATCTATATTTTTCTTATTTGTACAGCCATCTGCCATTTATCACAATAACAATAGCATTGGTGATACAGCAACTGCGATAAAAATTAAGTGCTAATTATATTAAGCACATGGCTACAATCTCCAATAGACATTATGTCAGTGTTCGGTAACTTACGTAGTGTGCTAAGTTTTCAGATTCTTTTGTCAGTGGGCGTTTTTAAGCGTTTACGGTAGCTGAGTAATAGCTGCGTATGTACCAAGTCGTCCACTGCGAAGGCCAGGGCCGCGCCTCGATCAACTGGAAGACGACGGGCTGGTCTCTTCGGGTTTCCCGAGCACGTAGCGTTGTAACACCCGCCTGGAATGTGGATCGTCTCGCGACCCACATATGCCTTATTCGTCGGCTACTGGCAGACGCTAGCTGTTACTGCAGGCATTTCCGACCACCTGCTTCGTTCATCTTAGCAAACGTCGTATTAACATGTTCTGCTAGCTTTCAACAATAGAACTACGAATCATTTAGGAATAAAGGAGCAGTCGACTGAGCACAATGTAGGGAGACAGGCGAGTGCATGTGAGTGAGTGAGTGAGTGAGTGTGTTTACTACAGCTAGGAAAAGGAAGTGCATGCCGAAAGCTAGGCAAGCTCCGTTGCTCTTGTTTGTGTGCCTATAGATGGTTCAAATGGCTCTGAGCACTATGGGACTTAACATCTGAGGTCATCAGTCCCCTAGAACTTAGAACTACTTAAACCTAACTAACCTAAGGACATCACACACATCCATGCCCGAGGCAGGATGCGTATCTGCGACCGTAGCAGTCGCGCGGTTCCGGACTGAAGTACCTAGAACCGCTCGGCCACCGCGGCCGGCGTGCCTACAGACGTCGCAGCGCATCTGCCTTTCTGTGAGTCGTCTCCTTTCTTTCTAAATAAACTGTAATTTTCAACCGCGACTTTCCGTACATTAGTTAAACAATAAAATTCATTTCTAAGGATTTGTTTCATATGGTAGCTTAATTCAAACTTTTTACCAATACATCCCACATGTCTTTCGTCTTCGCCCGTCGACGGCATCTTGTATTGGTACCGTAAGAGTTTGCACATCAAGAACTGGTAAACTGAACACTTTAACCTTAACGTAACTCTACAGAAATTAAGTGGGTTAAGTCTTGTGAACGTGGTGGCCATGAACGTGGACCGTCTTTGCCGATCCCTCTGCACGTGAAGGTTTCATCCAAGAACTTGCGAACAAAATGACCCTAGTGTGACGGTGCACTATCGTGTTGAAACTCTACTTGTGTTTGAAATTCCTGTAAATGTCGTGCCACGTAAAGAATAGAAGTTTATCCACAAAAACTTCACGAGTTAAGCTTACATTTGCAACAATCTACATAGCTCTATCTAGCGCATGTCCTTAAAAAAAATTTTGTAATCAGGGAAAGACTTTATGTTCACCCTGTATAATTGAAAACACTTATGTTGTTGAAAGCTAGTACATTAAGAATAGCCCAAAAAAGTGTATCAAGAAAGTGTTGTTTAGCTGCCAGAAGAACATTAACGAGCATAACTGCCTTTCTTGTAACTTTGTCCTAAGGGATATGAACAACAGTATGTCTCTTTTAAACAGCACCATACATTTTTTTAATTCTATAATCCACTTCCTCTCATAATCTGTTCAGAAATTTATCACAGTTTACCATTCAATAAACACGACGTTATTAAAAACGTTACACAAAATTGACTATCACCCTCCTGTACTAGCAAACAGAGAAAGCATCTGGGCTCACGTAACTACATCTACATCTGCATCTACATTGCTACTCTACATTTCACACTTAAGAGCCTGATAGGAGGTTCTTCGAACCACCTTCAGACTGTTTCTCTGCCATTCCACTCTAACAGCCTATGAGAAAAATGAACACTTAAATCTTTCTGTACGAGCTCTGATGTCTTATTATTTTATTGTGATGACCATTTCTCCCTAAGCAATTTGAGACGATAAAATTAAGAGGAGAAAGTTGATGACTGAAGTTTCATTAAAAAATCTCGCCACAACGAAAAACTCCTTTGTTTTAATTGTTGCCATCCAAACTTGCTTATCATATCGGGACACTGTCTCTCCTATTTCGCGATAATACAGACTCGTCCACTTGCTTGAGTTGACACAAAACAAATAAAACACCAAGAGAAAATGCACATTGGTCATACAGTCAATAGCCTTCAATGGAAGCTTTCTCTAAGCGCAATGAAGACCAACAAAGAGACGGTAGAAATGCTAAACGTCGTTTAAAAGTACTACAGTGCCGCACAATTTGTAGCCGTACTGTAAACAAGATGACAACATTACACTTACTGTCCTGCTAACTTACAATCGCCGTAGATGATAAGCATTTATCCTTTCTCGTCTTTGGTGTTAACTGCACTCACACAAATCTTCAACAGAAAACATGCGTTTCGTAAGAAAGGCGTGGGGCTTCTTGTGGAAGACCTTCTCAAGTTTCCAGAGGAGGTTACATATAGCGTTGTCATTGTTTGTACATGATTTTGGAACGAGAGTTACAGTGGACTTTCGCGACCGCAAATGAGTGCTAGCATCAATTTCGTGGAGGATGATGTCAGATCGAACTTTTAGGAGAGCTCCGCACGGTTGTTCCAACTAGAGATGCATTTATTATAACAGCCTGGTAATGGAGAATTTAGGACTCAACAACTACCTGTATGACAATTTACGCTTTCTGCTCACGTTCAAATTTTTTTCAGCGATTGTCCCGCGGCGTTGCATGTTATACTGCATCTATTTGTCGTCTTCATTTTGCAAGATCTTGGGCTTGTCGGACTGAAGTTTGTCAGTGTTTCTGTCCCCATCCTGAAGCAACGACATGTACGGCCCTTTCCATTATGGTGCACACTCTGTTTGTCTGTTACCCACCAACAAGGATAATACACTGAACCGCCAAAGAAACTCCTCAAATGGAAAAGAGAATACTTAGTAAAAGAAAAGAAAAATTAATTATAAAAGAGAGGCAAAGATAGAGCTACATATAGCCATGACTGATTAATTGATAAAAAGTGGTTGATGCAGTCGCTATTACATATAACAATCTACCTCTGTCCCCCCCCCCCCCCCCCCCCCTCTCCCCCGCAGTCGCGCAAGTGGCTTATGTAGAAGATCTTATTCAATATGCAGATTTAGAACTTTCGCATCAGTCATGTTGTCAGATCAGACTGATGACAGATCCTCAAGAACACTGAAGGCTGCCCTTAGCAAATAAATCACATGATTTTCAAATGTGGTGTACTGATAGAGTTTCCTTTCAAACTGTTGTGTCCTCTCTTTCCTAAGGATGCATCTTTGGATCACAAGGAAATGTCCTATTATGAACCCAGTGTCTATCATATCGTTTCATAACTACGTTCACCATGGTCTATTATTGAGCTGTATACACTTGAGGTGACAAAAGTCATGGGATAACGATGTGCACGTATACAGATGGCGGTAGCATCGCGTACACAAGGAATAAAAGGGCAGTGCATTAGTAGAGCTATCATTTGTACTCAGGTGATTCATGTGAAAAGGTGTTCGACGTGATTATGGCTGCACGAGGGGAATTAACAGACTTTGGACGCGGAACGGTAGTTCGAGCTAGGTGCAAGGGACATTTCATTTCGGAAATCGTTAGGGAATTCAATGTTCCGAGGTTCAGAGTGTGCTGAGAATACCACATTTCACGCATTACCTCCCACCACGGACATCGCAATAGCTGACGGCATTCACTCAACGACCAGTGGCCTTTGCGTAGAGTTGTCAACGCTAACAGACAAGCAATACTGAGTGAAATAACAGCAGAAATCAACATGGGACATACGATGAACATGTCCGTTAGGACAGTTCAGCGAAATTTGGCGTTAATGAGCTATGGCAGCAGACGACGGATGCGAGTGCCTTTGCTAACAGCACTACATAGCCTGCAGCGCCCATCCTGGTGTCGTGACCATGTCGGTCATATACCCTGGTGGAACGAGTCCACATTTCAGCTGGTAACAGGCTGGACTCTGTGGCCGAGCGGTTCTAAGCGCTTCTGTCCGGAACTACGCGGCTGCTACGGTCGCAGGTTCGAATCCTGCTTAGGGCATGGATGTGTGTGATGTCCTTAGCTTAGTTAGGTTTAAGTATTTCTAAGTCTAGGGGACTGATGACCTCAGATGTTAACTCCCATAGTGCTTAGAGCCATTTGAATGTTTTGAACCATCAGCTGGTAACATCTGATGGTAGGGCTCGAGTGTGGTGCAGCTTCCACGAATCTATGGACCCAAATTGTCAACAAGGCAGTCTGCACGACGGTGGTGGCTTCATAATGGTGTGGGCTGTGTTTACATGCAATGGACTGAGTCCTCTGGTCCAAATGAAGCGATCATTGACCACTGGTAGCCATTCATGGACATCATGTTTCCAAACAACGATGGGTTTTTATGGATGACAATGCGCCATGTCTCCGGGCCACAATTGTTCACTAGTGGTTTGAGGAACATCCTGGACAATTGGAATGCTCGCCATAAATCCCTTGGACATTTGTAGGACATAATCGAGAGGTCAGTTTGTTCTCAAAATCCTGCACTGACGACATTTTCGCAATTATGGATGGCTATAGAGGCGCATGGCTCAATATTTCCACAGGGGGCTACCATCTACGTCTACATTTATACTCCGCAAGCCGGAGGGCGGAGGGCACTTTACGTGCCACTGTCATTACCTCCCTTTCCTGTTTGAGTCGCGTATGGTTCGCGGGAAGAACGACTGCCGGAAAGCCTCCGTGCTCGCATGAATCTCTCTAATTTTACGTTTGTGATCTCCTCGGTAGGTATAAGTAGGGGAAGCAATATATTCGATACCTCATCCAGAAACGCACCCTCTCGAAACCTGGACAGAAAGCTACACCGCGATGCAGAGCGCGTCTCTTGCAGAGTCTGCCACTTGAGTTTGCTAAACATCTCTGTAAAGGTATCACGCTTAACAGATAACCCTGTGACGAAACGCGCCGCTCTTCTTTGGATCTTCTCTATCTCCTCTGTCAAGCCGACCTGGTACGGATCCCACACTGATGAGCAATACTCAAGTATAGGTCGAACGAGTGTTTTGTAAGCCACCTCCTTTGTTGATGGACTACATTTTCTAAGGACTCTCCCGATGAATCTCAACCTGGCACGCCGGCCGCGGTGGTCTCGCGGTTCTAGGCGCGCAGTCCGGAACCGTGCGACTGCTACGGTCGCAAGTTCGAATCCTGCCTCGAGCATGGTTGTGTGTGATGTCCTTAGGTTAGTTAGGTTTAAGTAGTTCTAAGTTCTAGGGGACTGATTACCGCAGCAGTTGAGTCCCATAGTGCTCAGAACCATTTGAACAATTTTTTTTTTTTCAACCTGGCACCCGCCTCACCAACAGTTAATTTTATATTATCATCCGGTCGAGTCGTTAAGTCCACGCCACGGCCAATTGCTACACTACGCCGGACAAAAGGATGTCCAACGCGATATTAAGAGGTATCTCATGACACTTGTCACCGTATTTACTGCCGACTTTTTTTCTTCCAAATCATTCATGAATTTCAACTCCATCAGTGAGATGAGAGCACAACACCGAAGTAGGATAGTTCTGCAAACAGGTATTCTTAGAGGCTGTATCCGCGTTATAATCGCCTCCAAATCCCACATCTCGTTGTGCCCAACAACAACAATCCCTTCCATAGGTTTGGAGGCCTCAAGAGACAGTCACGGTTATTTCTGGATTATATACCCTGTTCGCCTATTTACTGAGGTGACCGATACTTGGGCTCGGGGAAGACTGCGGCCCGTGCCTGAATTAGCCGCGCCACGATGGAGAAAGAACGTTTCCAGCGCAACCCTTTCCCTGTGTTGGGCTGTGGGCTGCGCTTTCGTGACTGCCTGCGCTCAGTCAATAGCGGGCCTGCCGCGCCGTCGCGTAATTCTCCACCGCTTCCGTGTAAGCGAGCGAGCGCCGTACTGCTAGAAAACTCCTTGTGCAGTTAGCTCTTAACACAGAAAGGCCCAGAATTTACTCTTAAAGGAAGTTAGCTGCCAGCACATCATGTTACGGACTTTATTGAATATCTTTCAAAAACGAGCCTAAAAAGAATACACGATTTCGTGACGTTTTATTTTTTATTTCATATGCGTGATAGTCCTATACTTGGAGAACAAGATAGAATGGAGTTTAACGTTTCGTCGAGTTCTTTCAAGATGGAATACAAGCTCAGTCGAGTGAGGAGGGGGCAAGAAATAGGACAGTGCCTTTGGAGAAGGACCTATTTATTTTATTATATCTAGCGTATGGCGCACACGGTATTACAATATATAAAAACATCTTTTATAATGAGCATTTTGTATGCTAAAATTACTTTCAGCTATTCTGTCAAGACCCTTGGGTGTTGGAACGAAGAACTTTATTGTATCACCAGGGTATGTTCTCAGTTCATGTCAGTAAGATCCGTCCCCGGTAGCTGAGTGGTCAGCGTGACATACTGTCAATCGATTCTCGGCTGGGTCGGAGATTTTCTCCGCTTAGGGACTAGGTGTTGTGTTGTCCTAATCGTCATCATCTCATCCTCATCGACACCCAAGTCGCCGAAGTGGCGTCAAATCGAAAGACTTGCACCAGGCGAACGGTCTACTCGGAGGGAGGCCCTTTTTTTAGGTCAGTAAGCCCCTGTTTCTTAGAAGAATCGAATTCCCATGTATAAAACAGCTTCAAACGTTTAATTATTTTATTATTAAGCATGTAACCGAGAAAAAGTTTAGGAAAGATTTGAAACTGTGTTTAAAATTTGTTCCCAAGTCGCTAAGTGCTCTTATTGTGGATCGCTGGATGAATATAGTTTGAATAATTTATGCTCCATTTTAAACAAAGAGAAGTTTTTCACGCGTCAGAATGTTTATAACGTCAAATCTCCTGAACTGTGTGTCGTACAATCATATAATTTTGCAGGTACATTCACTGGTATCCGGCGATATTGTCAGGGTATTTGGGCGCACGCAGTTACGCTTAGACAAACCTCAGTTTCTAACTGTAATACTTCTCTTATAGTTTTAAACTTTTAACAGAATATTATACCTCTTAATAAGTAGACGACGACAGAAATTAAAATTTTTAAAGTCGGTCAATAATCAACGATATATTGAGAATCGTATTTATGTTGCCACTGGAAGCAAGTGGTACAGCGTTGCGGGATAGCCATTTAGTAACGCTGAAAGGTGGGTTGGTTCTAGCTTCACAGTCGCAGTATGATGTTTGAAATTTTCCCCACTTGTTTAAGTTTTCTACACAAATACCGTTTTATGTGTGAGTCTGTTTTAAGATTCTCCATACATGGCGAGGGAGTTCAAAACGACTGGCCATTTCTAATGGATCTATTAAGTTACGTAAATTGGAGGAGGCGTTTTCATTGCAAAGTTTCGACGCTGTGCCATTGAGATTGAAGTTGTCGCCCATGAGTAGTTGAGCTAGACGCCAGCGTGTGTTTTTGAAATGTAGGCGATTTCTCTCCAATCGGCTCGATGGAAGTTCAGGATCGCTCATGATATTCTTGTATGGGAGAAGCTAAACTGCTGCAGTACAGTGGAGCAGACCTGAAGCGATCAGTAACCATCAATTTATGTATGTATCTTCTCCATTTTGGGTTTATTCACCTATCTACTACTTTGCAACTCTTTAGTAATAAATTTTAGCCGGCCGGTATGACCGAGCGGTTGTAGGCGCTTCAGTCTGGAACCGCGCGACCGCAACGGTCGCAGGTTAGAATCCTGCCTCGGGCATGGATGTGTGTGATGTCCTTAGGTTAGTTAGGTTTAAGTAGTTCTAAGTCTAGGGGACTGATGACCTCAGATGTTAATTCCCATAGTGCTTAGAGCATTTGAACCATTTATTTCGTAAATTTTGTGCTAAACAGGCTGACTGTTCTATTTGGCATTTCTTCCCCCATCGCTCTTATCTTCAGCTGTTAACGTTATCATTGATACCTATTCGCCTTAAACTTTCACTCCCATTCTGAAATTCTTTTTCGGTTCTCTCTTCACTTCTTATACAAACGAGCTTCACAAACATTCGGTAAGCTGTTTGCCTGCATTACACGTTTCTTAACTTGATCTGAAGGTTGTATATATTTTTCGCAACATGCTAATAAATCTTGCTGTACTGTTATCATATATGTTTATTATTGACGAGATTCGAGCCACTGCTGCGTATCTTTAGTCATAAAACTTAGCCGGCTGCAATGGCCGAGCGGTTCCAGGCGCTTCAGTCCGGAACCGCGCTGCTGCTACGGTCGCAGGTTCGAATCCCGCCACGGGCAAGGATGTGTGTGTTGTCCTTAGGTTAGTGAGGTTTAAGTAGTTCTCAGTCTAGGGAACTGATGACGTCAGATGTTAAGACCCATAGTGCTTAGAGCCATTTTTTGGATTTATACAGGCAAAAAGAGTATAAAATATTTTTTGGGATGCATAGCAACTATGGATTCAGATTACCTTTTCGATACATGTAGATTAACGCCAGAGTCGAAAGACGTAGCTAGGAAACAAATATGAATAATAATATAATGGCATTCATTGCTTTTGAAATATGTCTGTAACCAACATTGTAACGGACTCTAATGGGATCTTTATTGTCAATACGACAGATGATTACACGAACTTGTCTTTACTCCTTT
Organism: Schistocerca gregaria; assembly: GCF_023897955.1. Taxonomy (NCBI): domain Eukaryota; kingdom Metazoa; phylum Arthropoda; class Insecta; order Orthoptera; family Acrididae; genus Schistocerca; species Schistocerca gregaria. The sequence continues at coordinate 208,210,398 of NC_064926.1, forward strand.
GATCCGAAGTCTTTCAGGATTTCACGGGTCCTAATTAATAAAGGAAGAACTTATCGTGCCAGATGGTGATGGTTCAAAGGCTAGCCAGCCGCTGTGGCCGAGCGGTTCTAGGCGCTTCAGCCCGGAACCACGCGCCTGCTACGGTCGCAGGTTCGAATTGTGCCTCGGGCATGGATGTGTGTGATGTCCTTAGGTTGGTTAGGTTTAGGTAGTTCCAAGTCTAGGGGACTGCTGACCTCAGCACCCATAGTGCTTAAAGCATTTGAACCATTTTTCAAAGGCTAAAGCAAACAAAGCGGTCGGTGACTATTTCCGTGTGCCTCTGACGAAAGAATTGTTGCTGCAAGGCATCCTCGCGTTCCCGATGGTTGTCTGCCGCCAGCATCCGTGGCGGACGGCGGTGACGTCATTTGGAGGTCAGGCACCCGCCGCTGCTAACCAGCTCTCGCCAGCGGTCTCTTGGCGGACCCGTTACCCGGTCGGAACGGCGACGCGACTGGATCTTCGCACTTGCCCATCTTCAGCGCGGGGACTGTGAACGGAGCTGCAGCCACCTCCATAGCCGTGCTCACGATCCAACTTTACTGCAGCGGCGCTCGATCTGGAGTCATCCGCTTCGAATACCAGTGGTGGAAGTAATTATCATCGTAGTATAGCCGATAATGGAACGAGAGACAGTGGCAAATAGTCATTGACCACTAGATTTTACATAATTGTTCTGGGTTAAGTTCCAAAACTCTCAGCTGTGTATTACGAAGTGACAGCATGCGGTACCGCAGAGTGTGCCGTTGCGAACGTATAAATTGACAGGACCCTGGTTCTGATTCGAGAGCCAGCACCCGATTTAATCCATTCTCTTCTCTCTCGTTATCGACAGCTCAAATATGACACCTCTTAAAAGAGGAGGGGGGGGGGGGGAGAGCAGCAAAGTTTAGCATCCAGACGATGACAAGGTCAATAGAGACAGACCACAAGCTCAGACTGGACAAGGACGAAGAGAAAAATTAGCTGTGTTGTTTTCATAAATAGCCTCTCAGCATTCGCTCACAATTGAGGGAAACCACGTAAAATCTAAATCTGAATTCCCGGGACAAGATTTGAGCCCTGCTCATCCTGAACGCGAGACCAGGCCGTTAACTACCACGTCACCTCGTTCGGTGGTAAAGTCTTCAATTCTTCATCATTCTTTCAACCTAATGCCCCCGACACAGAATCTGCTGAGACGTCTTCATCTAGAGCCGCATTCGGGCAAGACGGAAGCTGTATAAAATTATTATTGCAGTGATTGTATACAACGAGCATATCACGAAATCATTTATTTCGTTATCTGCACGATATGTGTGATTTCAGTCAATGAAGGAAGTATGCTTTACAAACATGATGTATATGGGATGTCTAAAATTTGAATTCCATAACAACTATAAAACAAACAAGGGAGTACAGAAAAGTAATGCCTAGGAACTTTTTATGTCAAAACTCTTACAGCTCTCTAAATAAAAAAACATTATTAATATTCTACATCGTTATTCTTCCTGTCTACATATTAATTTCTCATATAGTTACCCTCCGAACGAACCTACTTCTCCCAACGAGAAACCGGTTTGTTGATACAATCACTAGAATGTTTGACTGTGTTGAAGGATCCACAACCTCATATCTGCCTTCACCGCCTATCACTATCAAAGTGACGTCGTCGAAGATGTTCTTTAAGTTTTGGGAGCAGATGAAAATTGGGTCGAGCCATGTCTGGATTGCTTGGAGGATGATCGGTGACAGTGAACCCAAGGTGTCGAATTATTGAAGATGTTGCAGCGGTCGCATACGATCTGGCATTGTAACGTTATCATGCTGAAGGAGAGAGTGGTCAATGTGTGGACTAACTGTTCGAATTCGAAACTCGATTACAACTCGCTTTTTCTCATGCACAGACATTGTTACACGACATCGCGTCACGTTTCACGCTAAAATTCGGAGCCCTATAACGCCAGAGGGCTGCAAATAAGAAGGATGTCAACAATTTTTTATTAAAATATCTTTAAGAGCTGTCACATAAAAAATTCGGAGGCATTTCATTAGAGCACGCCCTCGTAAAATTAAAACTGGAGAAGATGACATTACCTGAATATTCCGTCAGTCCTTGAAAAATCATGGCAACAATGTTAAATAGGAAACACTACCCTCATACCCTCATAATTCTGCAAAATTTTACTTATTCAGTCACGTACCAGCCCCCCCCCCCCCCCCCCCCCGCGAGCTGAAGAATAATAATATTTTGCAGAATATCACGAAACTGCTAACCATTTAATACTGGAGAATATGACCTTGATGATTACTTTATTTATAATTAAGACCCTTGGAATAAAAATAAACTATATCGTTTACTGACGATCTTCCCAGTTGAAGAAATACAATTACAATCTTAATTCACAGTGTGGTTACATTTGAAATTCGATGTCGATACGATAAGCTGACTGTTTCCCGAGAAATGCACCATAGGAGGTGAAAACAAATATTCAAGTATCTCGGTTAATCTAAGGGTACTCCCCGTATAGACGACGTGGATTCTGCTTTAGTGTCACCATTCTAGAATATAGTACACCTTCTATATAGATGACGGTTTTGCTCTACGCAAACAACCGCATCTACTAATTAAAGACGGTATTCAAGATACATTTGGATGTAAAGCCATTTCCTGACTCTCATATTTCCTTTCAAAAATAACGTAAACCGAGACTTCTTTAATAAAATATACTAACCTGAGATTGTAAATGGACTACTGGTATGAATTTTGCAGGTATTAGTTGCCAGGCAGCTACAATGACAAAATTCAGCCATGTTATACACTTCATTTAACTGCGGAAAATGTAAATATTCACATGCATTCGTAATCTACTTACTGTCATTGGTGAGGAGTTTACTGCTAATGACTGATTACTTTTTTAACGAATACCCGCTTTCAGTAACACCCATGTTTTCATTTTACACTACGCAATGATACCAACTGTAGGCGCTGCCTTTTGGGATTACAGTGTGAGGTTGCCAAATTTATCCTGTGAATAACACGCCTGTAGCTCATATATTGCACTAAAAATAAGGTTGTAAAGATGTATATGGTAATTACATAGTCTGTATGTGGTTGCATGAGATCAGAAATTCGGACCACCTTGTATTATTAATGTCTAATAGTCCAATGGATACTCAATGTACGGTAAATCACAATAATATCAAAGACGGTTAAAGGAGTACGTTTAACCTATCAGAGTCATTTGGCCAGAGATCCATAGTTTAAAAACTGAAAACTTCCAAGTAATGTCTGAGGACCTGATCACTGAAGGTAACCGATAACGTCACATTTCATTAGGGAAATATTTTCCATCTTGAAGCAACATATTACCGAAACTGGAAGAACAGTTGTGACTGTCGAACTATATTTGTTCACTGAGTACACGTATCGTCGGTGAATTTCATTTTGTGTCTGTACATCAGACGGGATAGTCTGGGTTTATTATTACGGCTAGATACGAATGTGTTTAGAAGCAAACATCAGAGCAGTCAATCAGCGAACACATACGCAAAAATCCACTTACATAAAATATCTGAAGAAACCGATAACATTCGCTGAAAAATATTTCCTGCATATCTCTTTGAGAACAAATGGACTCCTTCAACAACTTTTAATTTTTCAGTTTACTGTGACACTTTTTTCGAAGTGCGTAACATTTTCAACGTGAAATACAAAGTAAATAGTTCAATTTCGACTGGCTGTTTCCCTTAAATTATAAAGAAACACTCAGCGCTTAAGCATCAGTCCCTGGCTTGTACTCTGTTCAATGTTAGTGCCATATTTTAAATGTTCATTCAAATGTCGTTGCTTTATTTCCAGCTTTTCGTCACCAAATGTGTTCCATATGTCTCCAAGTGGATGCAGCCTCACGAGATTTCGAATATATCGTTCAACGAACTTGAAGGCAGAATCTGAAACTGAATTAAAATGCAATAAGGGCAGAAAGTCAATTTTCATTAAGATCTTATGAATGTGTTACATTCACGATATCGGAAAATTGAAATTAGTAATAATAACCTGCAGAAGCAAAAAGTCACAGTGAAATTGATCTGAAATACTCTGAACTAAATTTATCTTGCACCGGTAGCTCTTAAATCCAGGCCAACATTCAGCCTTCAAAACTTGCAATATGTATCAAGAGAATCACATATATCATGAAAACTTTAATCGTTTTGTCAATTATTTAGGGTGCTTGTAAAATCCATTTATCATGATTCCAAAAAGTTTTTATTTTCGGTATAATGATAGTGTACGAGACACTAAAAAGACTGTGAGAAGAGTGATGGGAAAGGTGAAAAGATTTTTGAAACCCAACGGAAAAACTAATAGTGAAATAGTTGAAAAGCAGTGACAAGAGAATTTAGATTGTAACTGGTGCAAATGTATCACTTGTTTTCTCGGGTTCTATGCGGATTTTACTTTGCTCGTTTTCACATAAGATTCAGATTCCGACATTGAGTGGTTTTCACAATGCACCGACATATTCCCTTCGGATTCTCAGTGCAAAAAATTATTGTTGGGAGATAAAGTGTTTGAGTGAAAACTGGACTGCAAACTTCGATGGTCTATTGCTGACTACGTACTAGTATTTGCCTGATTGCTACGAATAACGATTACTAGCGAACCAGTTCCATTATATCAATAACTTTCAATACTATGTTTATAGTAGTATTGCGCTATTTTTAAGAGTAAATCTCTTCAGTTGGGATGCCTATGCATCAATGTGATCATGCAAGAGTATGTTAAAATGGAACGTGGAATGTGGAACATCACTCTGGAGGTTGTCGAAACACAATAGTTTACTTGTGTAAAGCTATTTTAATGGTGTTGTAAGGAAACATATGAGTGTTTATCATACATACTGTCTTCAACATTCCTCAGAGTTTAATAAATAATCAATGTGAACTCAGAGAAACTTCCAGAAAGTCATTCACCAGAAGCATGGCCTTGGTGTATATGATTAAGCAGCTTTGAAGATCTCCGGTCCGTTCTGAGCTACTTCCCAGACATTATTATTACTCGCACGGTACTTTTACATATTCTCTGAACTGCACAATTTTGGATTTCCTCCTTGTAAAAGTTATAGAGCGCGCATGTTGGCTGTCTTGTACTGCCGGGTAGGGACCACGAAGATAAGGTGCCAGAAGTTAGGGCTGGTACGGAGGCTTCCAGACAGCCGGTTTTCCCTCTTCCGTTCTCAAGTGGGACAAGAAAGGAAATGACTACTGGTGGTACATGGTACTCTCTGCCATTCAGCGTACAATGGCTTGAGGTGTATAAATTTAGATGTATATTATGAATGTAGATGTAGATCTATTCTGATTGGCGTCGAAATAGACCTCTCGGTGCTGTCGTAGTTATTTTTTGATTTTTTTTTCAGCTTGAAGTACGAAGACTGAATCTAACCCAGAGGGTACTGATCTGACTCTCCAGTACAGAAAACAATTACTTTAGCCTGCCTGTGGCGGTCAAAGGGGGAAAAGTAATTATTCCATTCCAATACATATACAGTAGCTTTGTAAACGCTGCTCAGGAAATCAGTGGAGAGCATTCACTACAAAAGGGCAGAATTGTTGATTCTCGAAATATTATGTTCGATTAGTTTTCGAGCGAAAAACTTGATAATTGTTAATGATAAATATGAAAACGTCCTTAATCACAATCCGCGTGGTCTAGGGCGCCTTGCCACGGTTCGCGCGGCTCCCCCTATCGGAGGTTCGAGTCCTCCCTCGGGCATGGGTGCGTATGTTTTCCTTAGCGTAAGTTAGATTAAGAAGTGTGTAAGCCTAGGAACTAATGACCTCAGCAGTTTTCTCCCATAGGCATTTAACACAAATTTCTAAAATTTCCTTAATCACACATCCAGCTTAGAGGATCCATCTTCCAGTGAAGGAAATTTTAATTTATACCTTACTTTTGTATAAATACCCAGCTCGATAGTTCATCGGTTAAGGTAATGGACTCTCATTTGGCAGAAGCGAAATGTTCGTCCAACATCCAGATCTAAGTTTTCCAGGATTTTCTTGAATCGATTAAGGCGTATCGTGAAAGGACGCGCTCGGTTTCCTCCCCCATCCTTTCAACTTTGAACTTCGTCTTAAACGAACTTCTCCTCAATGGGACACACAATACTAATCGTCCTTCCTTATTTACAACTTCGCTACACGCTGCATCGGTTTCATCTCATTGTTCACACCTTGCTCACTACACACAATGGACAGGTAACAGACGATATGCATAACAGATACATTGTCATAGACAACAATATGGGAATTGTGGGTCTGCCCTGGTGAAAAACACTTCTGTTATTTTTTTGTTTATTTATTTCCCAAACTAGTTTCAGCGACAAATGTAGCCTTTATCAGTCGGTTCTGTAATTCTTATTTAGTATACGTCACAGCATTGTTTTAAGATTGTTGTCGCTGTTTGAGGCATATTTTCTGTGTTTTCCTGTTCCCGTATTTCTCTGCATACATCATGTCATCTGCAACTGTGGGAGGGGGTTCAAATGGCTCTGAGCACTATGGGACTTAACTTCTGAGGTTATCAGTCCCCTAGAACTTAGAACTACTTAAACCTAACTAACCTAAGGACATCACACACATCCATGCCCGAAGCAGGATTCGAACCTGCGACAGTAGCGGTCGCGCGGTTCCAGACTATAGCGCCTAGAACTGCTCGGCCACACCGGCCGGCTGAGGGAGTTCGTTGGACGGCTTGCAGCTACTTTTATACAAAGAGAAACATAACTTTTGCACTTCGTTCGTAATCCAAAACGTTACGCCACATTGTCATAGAGTAGCAATGACCTTGATGAGTTTGATTTGTAGGAGGGGAGGTCATAATAGTGATCTTGAGGTTAGATTTGATGTGCCTTGTCAGGCTGATGGGCATGTGGCAGTTTCCTTTTATTCTTCAACCTGTGCACATTTCGTAAAGATGACTACTTCATACGCAATCCAGGTTCGTCCTTTACAACCCGGACTACGGAATAGCTCACAATTTTTGAAACGGTTGCATATACTGTTCTCTCTACAATACCAGCTATACTACTGCAGAAATGTGCTTGTGATGCAACTTTATGCCACTGGTAGTTTTCCTTTATTAGCGTCATCCTGCGAGATTACGGTCTAAAATCTGGCTTGCTCACGATGATGTTTATAAACTACGTACTATAATTGCCTTGAAATTTACAAATGTATGTCATTGCGTGGCTACAGCTAATGATGTTCTTCAATGTATATTCACCGCTTTGTTACGTCCTGAACGATCTGAAGATGGTTGTAGATAGCAACTGAAACTAGTTATCATATTGTAATTGTAATGGGAAACTTGCAGTCTAGGTATTAAAAGTTTATTTACTTTGAAAATTTTTTACTAAATAAGTTTTTGTTAGCATGAAGTTATGTATATAATTTTTTGTTGGTTTGCAGGTATCTGTCTGCATTCCTTGTACACAATGAAATCCACCCCACATTACCGCAACACGCCGATAGCGTAGCCAATACAAGACGTTGCAGCCCATTGGTACAAGGAAGTATTTTGCGGTAATTCGTTTTTTGCTTTTGATGGGAAATCAACGCTGCAACAATCCATGACCGGCTAGGTCGGAGATTTTCTTTACTCCGGGAAGGAGTGTTCCTGTTGTCCTAATCATTTTATCTCATATTCATCACAAAGATGCATAAGTAGCCATAATGATGTCAAACAGAGATTCTTGCACCTGGCAGCCAATAATGCCATACAATCATATCCTTTTACGGCAACACTGTACCGTGGTATGACACAGTGTTCGTGTCGCAGACTCCTGCACTGTGGTCAGAGAAGTATTACTGACGGAGAACGAAACGGCGAACCATCTCTCTGTTAAGCACCAGGAAGTGCAAGGGAAATGGGGACCTTAGTGTTCGAAAACCGGCGTATAAAAATCGAGACGACAGTGGAGTAAGTGCAAGTCACTCGTGAATAAGTTTACAACATCTTGCAGGACATTTTGAACAATGAAAATGTTCGCCTCCCGCTGGATTTCGGGGCCTTTGTTTCAGCTCTGTATTCTCCTGAAATTGAATTCAATGACTTATCTTCTTCCGTTGGCTGAAGTAGTTATTGGCTGACGCTCCACCCCGTGGCTGATCACTATCAACAGTGATACTTGTCTTCACGCCGTCGCACAATGCGTAAGGTTTTTGATATGCCGCGCGGGATTAGCCGAGCGGTCTAAGGCGCTGTAGTCATGGACTGTGAGGCTGATCCCGGCGGAGGTTCGAGTCCTCCCTCGGGCATGGGTGTGTGTGTTTGTCCTCAGGATAATTTAGGTTAAGTAGTGTGAAAGCTTAGGGACTGATGACCTTAGCAGTTAAGTCCCATAAGACTTCACACAAATTTGAACATTTTTGTTGTTGATATACGAAACTGTGCGCCACTGACTCTCGTTTCATGACAAACATCACAAAACAGATTACTTCATTTCGTAATTTTTATGTCTAGTTGACGGTAATTTCTTGAACAATCTGCGCTGGTAGATCATCAGATTTCAAACTGTATTTAACACTGTTTCTTGCCCTTCTTGAATATGCAATATCAAACTTTATGTATCGCAGGAATGACGATGAAGTGCTTTGAAAATTGCTGTCTGTCAATTTATGTACTGGATTTTTCACTTCTTGCGGAGCACATAGATAATGTGTCATGTTAAGTGTTTTTACATCCTTCTATGACATGTAACAGTTCAGAGGCCTATCGCGACCTGGACCACAGTGGTATCACAATTTACACGCCATCGTTAGAAATAATAAATCTTTCGTAGAGAGGAGTTGGCATGTTGCACTGATTATCGAACCGATTGAAGAGAAATTAAAATCAACCGAATACAGTAGATCTGATGGAAACTGGGCAGTTAACGAGCGGCCGTAGATGAGAGGAGAGGCTACTGACCTGGTGCGCTGGGTTGCTGCTGCGCTGGTTCTCCCGCGGTGGCTGAACGTCGACTGACGGCTCTCTGCGCGCCCGCCGCCACAAATACCGGCCGTCGTGTGACGTCACCCGGTGCGGCGCTGCGCCGGCTTTATACAGTATGCAGCGCCGCGCCGGCCAAAGGAACAGCTTGCGAGTACATACCTTCTGGGTGGGAAACCGCGTGGCGCTCGGTTTCGTTGTTTCCAATGTGGCGCAAGTCGCAAACTTCTCTAAATTATTTGCTATTCTTCGAGAGGAAGTTTAAAGGCCCATCGGCAGCTGTGTCATTAAATATAGAATCCAGCTTTCTTCCAATACGCGTTCAATACCACACACGAGGCGTTTTCAAAAACTAACGGGATTTTTTTAAAGGAAACCATTTATTTCTCGACATCAACATCATATTCTTCAAAACAGTTCTTAATATATATTGCGCACTTATCAGCTGACAAACCCGGCATTGCCTGGGTATTCATTCTGCCAATTTTCTGTTAGAAACGAAACCTTATGTGTACTCCTGCAGTAGACCCAGTGTGAGATGGTCACGGGCAGTTTCTGTGCGTATGGCGTTGCTGCTTCGCTTACCTACAACACGATTTTGTTAACGGCTATGTGGCTTCGCCTCGTCATAGCTCTATTGACGGCTATTGTTTTCGGCTTAACAGCCGTTTACCCTTCACAGCTGAAAGCTCTCAAAGACGCCGCCAGATGTCACGGATATCCTTGAGTTGACTCGAGTGTAGGTGTGTCTTAGTGGTAAGGAATAAATGTATTAAAACTTAATACATGCGCGGCATTTTTTCACATACCTCACTGTTTATAACGTCATATCTCTTGCATTATGTCTCTTATAATGATACAGGGTGACAATTGTCGTACTAGATGAAAGAAAACGTAAATTAATTACAAACTACAGCGTCCACATACTACATTCAACATGTAAACTACACTACAGACATTCGATATGCCTGCCATCATTAGCGATGATATGGCGCAGATGAATATCGAAGTTCTGCATGACCCGCTGAAGTGTCGGAACTTCGATGCTGTCGATGACCTCCTAAATGGGTGTTAACAGCTTAGCAGTGGTGTTGGGGTTATTTCTGTACACCTTACCGTTAATATAGCCCCACAAAAAGGAGACGCAAGTGCACACATCAGCAGAATATGGTGGCCAGTCGGGAAACAACCAGTGACCTCTGTGTACCCCAGTGCCACAATGCCGTCTCCAGAGCGCTCCTCCAGAACATCAAACACTCTCTTGGTTCGATGGGGTCGAGCTCCGTCTTTCATGAACCATATATTGTCGAAATCAGCGTCACTTTGGATAATGGGGATCAAATCATCTACCAAAACCTTCACGTACCGTTCGATAGTCACCGTGCCGCAAGGAATATCACACCGATTATTCCATGACTGGACATTGCACACAACACATTTGAGCCGTGCATAGCTCGTGTTCCTGCCATACTTCCACCTCATTACGTTAATTGAAATTACTACTGTCACTGAGTTGCTATTTTGCCTGACCGCGAGCGGCGTTAGCAGCGCGTATCGATAAATCTTTGAATGACTGCTATTACTTCCCGGTTGTTATCTGGCGCAGGAGAGTTCTTCGGCAGTTTGTCTCGGGGGTTCGGGTTGCGAGTTCGGGACTTCCAGTCAGTTGGAACGCGTCTGGAGGGCAGTCCGGACCTGCCAGTCGGGGAGTTGCAATGTGGCACTAGGGCAGTCGGGTTGGAGCAGCAGTGAAGTCTGCATCGACATGTCTCGTCCGTCCATTGCCGCCATGCATTACTTGAGCCGGGTCACGATCTTGGTGGATCGTCGTCGGTCGCCCTACCGGACGACGCGTTTGGGATCACCGATCGTTCATGAGTCGGCGGTGTGTGTGTGTATCGACTCCCGATTTCTTTTCGTGTGTGTTCAGTTATTGTTTGGTATCGTTCAGGTCTTCGTGCAATTGTTTGTCAGGTTGTGTGTGCAGTTGTCCTTATTTCTACTGACGACTATTTTAGATGTTGTCGGCATGCTGCGGCTAAGCGGTCGGTTGCTGCGGAGTTTACCTGTGAGCAACGAGTGTTTGGAGTGGTCGAAATAGCCGCCGTCATGTGGAATTAATCAAATTAGTTTAATATTGTCCATAGCATCAGCGGAATTTTCTGCGTTGTGGCCGTTAGTTTTCTGGTTACCTGCCCTGGCCACTAACGTAATTTTAGGCAGTGTCCTTCCCTCACCTGCTGCTGCTGTCCAACATGGTGTGTAGTTTTGCCAGCTTAGTACACACATGTATTTGGTTGTGGACAGTGACGCTCGTAACTTTTGGTGTGAATTCTGATGTGCTCTTTCGTGGCGAGCAAGTCGTTGTGTCAGTCGGTCCGTGGATGTCCCCTCGTTGGGTCCCGACGGATCAAGTATGGTTGGGCTCACCACGTGTCTCACCTAAGTGAACGAGGGCAGGTCGACCTCCCTGAAGGCTTTCTGAGTGCCAACATCTAAACATTCATGGTGGTGTCTGTTTGTTCTATGTCGTGTCTCCCTACCACTTTCGCGCAACGACGCTCTGAGCGTGTTTTTTAGGGAATTGACTAGTTTGAACCTGGGACCTGTTGCTGGTAAGGAGACGCCAGACCACACATGACATGTAGAATTCAGAAGAGTTCAGTGAGACTAGCGATGATATAACCAAATACTTAATGATTTCAGCGTCGGCTCCACTGCACTCCCTGTAAAAGAATCTTAATACTAACTAAATTTAGTGGAAAGGGCTCAAGGCTTTCCTATTTTTAGTTTGCTGGTAAAATAACGTCGAAAAAGCAGTAACGTTTACCATTGGAAATTTTATTCTACTCACAAAACATTGTTTATAAATTGCACTATTGATGAAAGGAAATGTTTTAATACAGGATGGTAAAAACCAACTGCGTTCAACAAAAATGTGAACGAATATTCCCTGAATGGGTTTCCAAGTTCTACAATGGATCGAAGGATGACCTATGCCATATCACATCTATAATCTAGGTTTAATTTAAGTTTCACAAAAGAGAAAAACTATCAAAAATGGTCTACAGTGACCCTCAATTATCTTTATAACTTATCTAACTTGTCGTAAATTACAGTAGCTGATGTGGCTTCTCAATAACTATATAACAGAAAAATCATCGCGTTTGAGATTTTTACTTCAAGTGGCAAATGTGAACACCATGAGCTTTAATTGACGATCGACACTAGTATTACAGAAAAAGGGGGTGTAACAGATGAGACTTCTGCAGTTCTGAGTGAAGCCTTATGCGCTCAAAAATGCGGCATCGCGTGCGTTCATTACCTTGTCGGTGTTTAGGCAGCTTCAGGGGGGGCAGCGGCCGGCGCAGCTCTGCTTACCTCGCCATCTCGGAAGCAACTCTCCCCTAACTTCTCCTTACTACAATTTACCGAAGTTGGTTTAAAAAAAACTATCTGGCTATGTTTTCATCTGACCAATCAGGGTCTCAATGTTAACCTTAAGCTCCGCCTACAAAAATTCTGTCTATCCAATGAGAAAAGTTATACTTTTCGTGGTGGGGCAATGTTTTTAAAGTTTGCAACGTAACAGAGACGCGAAAAAGTCTCATGCTAAAACCTGCAGCTGGTGTGGTCCTTTTAGCGTTATCGTAAGATCTATACTGTTCTTCTGGAGGGCTCTATCTTTTACCATGGGCTGGGGAGTGTTCCTAATGTAACAGACACGCGAAAAGGCTCACGCTAAAACTTGCGGGTGGTAGTGACCCTTTTTGTGTTATCGTAAGATCTATACTGTTTTTCTGGAGGGCTCTAGCTTTTTACATGGGCTGGGGGCTGGTCCTAATGTAACAGACACGCGAAAAGGCTCACGCTAAAACTTGTGGGTGGCAGTGGCCCTTTTTGTGTTATCGTAGGATATATACTGTTTTTCTGGAGCGCTCTAGCTTTTAACATGGGCTGGGGGGTGGTCCTTGACGTAACAGAGACGCATAAAAGTCTCACGCTAAAACGTGCGGGTTGTGTGGCTCTAGTGGTTAGCTGGCGACGTGGGTGTCCAGTCCTGTCTCTTATCGTGGAGCCTTCTAGCTTAACACGGTTCTGCTCTCGGCTTCTGTTCTCGTTTCTCCCCTCGGAACTGCGTCGGTCTCTCGGTGGGAAGGTACGACATGCATTTAGGCATTCTTGTGTTAGTTTGTGGTATTCCATTTGCTCACTCGTTACTCGTATTACTTTGGTTAATTTAATGTCACGATTTATTCGGAGCTATGTGACATACTACTGGATTTGCCTATCATGTCAGGGTTTTCATGGAAGGTGTTGGATTTGCCTGACATCTTACAAACGGTGTTTAATTATCTGTTGTCCGCTATTTTAAATTTTAGACTTATGGTTGTTTATTTGTTTCTTCAAATTTTGCAAATTAATTTTTAAATTTATCTTCCAAGCTTAAACACTGTGGCCTTCTGCCTTTAAAGATTATGGTAATATATTTCGAAATTTTGAAACAACATATGCACCTTGCATGTGTTGTTTCTTTAAATTATTTTATTGCTATCTTAATTGGATTTTTATCTTGTTGATTTTTAAGTTTTCTTGTTGTTAAACATGCTGGCCTTCTGCTTTTAAAGGTCCATGGTAATATATTCTGAAGTTTTGAAATTTCATTGTGGCCCTCAGCCACTTGTGTTGCACCTTGCATATGTTGCTTTTTGTGTTTTTAATTATTTTATTGCCATCTTAACTGAATTTTTGGTTTTTAAAATTTTCTTGTTGGTCTACTGCCTTTAAAGGTCTGATACATTCTAAAATTTTGGAATTTAATTGTGGCCGTCAGCCATTTGCATTGCACCTTGCGTATGTTGTTTTTGAATTGTTTTATTGCTGTCTTAACTGGATTTTTACTTGTTAAGATTTCTTGTTGGAGGCCTTCCGCCATGAAAGAGTTGCTAAATTACAATAAATGACAATTAATAGCAGAAACTGACCTCAGCTCTTGGCCCTTTCGACAACTCTATTACATGTTCTGCCTAGCGGATATAGCGGGCGTCTCAACATTCACCCGTTGAGGTTGAAGAGACTTCGATATAATTTTGTAGATGCGTTTAGTGGCGTATATGGTCACTGTCTACGAAATATCTTTGGAATAGAGTTAGTAGCACACAAGTAATGACTTTAAACGTCATGCACAATGCAGCAGTTTTTCACGCATTTGAGTCTTTGTCATGTCTCCTGAGCTATGACAGCTAGGTGGTTTTTATCCCCTCTGCGATTGTTGCTTCAGAGAGTCATGTGTGTACCAAGTTTGGTTGAAATGGGTCTGCTGGTTTCGTAGCAGATGTGGAACATACACACATACATACATTTTTATAATATGTATGCATTTCTAGGGAGGAAGTTTAATGATCGATGAACAGCTGTATCATCAGAGATAGAACCCAGCCCTCCTCAAAGACGCGCTCAGTATTACATACGACGTGTGTTAAAAAATTAACGGGAATTCTGGTTTTTAAATAATTTTATTAATTTCTCTACATCAACGTTACATTCTCCAAAATAGTCCCTATTCGGTATTACAGCGGTGCCAGCGCGAACCAGTCGCCGAAACACTACTGCAACTCGATCTTTGGGACGGCTTCTGGCTCTCCCAGCATTGCGTTTTTAATGTCATGTGTGCTCGTAAAACGGCGGTCCTTTAAAGTTTTCTTTATTTTTGGAAACAGAAGAAACTCATTTGGTGAATACGTAGACTGATCAAAAATTCTCGGACATGCAAGAAAATGTGAATAGGTAAATTATCAAGGCGCAAAAGTTATGATTTGTAAAGCCGGGAGTTTTTTTCTCGGATTCGAACACGAAAACGAAATAGCGGTGCCGCCTTAACCTCTTCGGTTATCCATGCACGAAACTTGGCGAGACCCAGACTTTCTTACGTCTTCCAAGTGTCTCAACCTGCAATGGTACGTTATGCATATTCCCGTCCAGGAAGGAAATATTTATTGATAGTCGAGGACCTGATATTGAATAAATACGAAATAGCAGTGCCTGTGTTATTATGAAGTGGGATGCAATGCAGGTCTTCGATTCTCCAAAAATATTTCCTTCCTGGAGGGGAATATAAATAAAGTACGAGTGCAGGGTGTGATACAGGGACGGCGACGTGTGGAAGTTTAGGTCTGGCCATGGCTCGTGCGTGGACAGGGGGAAGCGCTGTACATTTTGTCTATGCTGGTGAAGGTGACGATGACTAGTTTTTGTCTGCGCCTTATCGGTCCTGCGTGCAACTGCCCAGATTTCGAGAACTCTTTCCCAACATGCTGACTCTTAACTTTCAAAGGCAGTCTCTTGGATAGTTCCAGGAGCAGCAGCTGCTGCTCTCATTGTTATTTTGTTTTCTCGTCTCTGTTTTTCCTCTGTATTCCTTTCTTTCGCGCTGTTAGTATTATTTCTGGAAACATACACAACATCAAATAAACAAAAAAAAGAAGATATGAAACTATGTGAGGGAACAGCTCAGTGACAGGCATTCTGGCTAGACCTCGAGATTCGACCCCTACCCACTTTGTCTTCACCAGCCTGAAGCTGGCTGTGACGTAGCGTTTTGTAAAATGTATTTCCTGTTTGTATGAATATTCAGATATTTCTCTTCTGTTGAGCATTTTCTAATTCATTCTAATTTCCTAATTTTAGACTGTGTCGTGCTCATATTTATGACCATTATTTCAATCTAAGTTAACTGTACATGTCACCTATTCAACAAATTCATGTTATTGACAAAAAAGTGATCATAGCATGTGCCTAGAACACAGGAGACCCATGTCTGAATCTGCGTCCTGCACAAATTTACAACTCTCCCCATCGATTTTCATCAGTGACCCCTCGCAACCGATGTCTGTAATTAATTTGTGTCTTAATATATAGAATGTTCATTTGAAAAAAAAAGTGGTTTAAGGTGACTGCTCTCGTGGAACCGGAGATCCATGTTCTAATCCCGGTGTAACACCCACGAGATAAATTTAAGTACAGTGCGACAAGAGGAAATTGTGCCTCTAATAGTTATAAACATTATCTATCCAAAATATGAAAAAACAGTGAAATAAATATTAATTGTTTATATATTATTTTATGATGTAATTGGACATATCGATGTGTATCGTACAAAGACAATGATAATTGTAAATTCCTTTTGTGATCTGCGTTTGTCTTCCTTTGTTTTAACCTTTTCTTGGTTGGCTTTTGTAGGTTGCGGACGCAAGGCGTATATAAAACTGAGGTCTGTTGAGAAATTGTAATTATTTGTTAATTATTAATTGAGAATAGAGTTCATTATTATTATAAATATAAGTGAATAATTATTTGTAAAATTAATTCCTTTCTCAATAAGCATTATCTGTGTTAATTATTTCTTTCCCCTGCAAGGAGCGCAGCCATTGATGATAGCGATTTATATCGCGTTTTTATCTGTTTTCCTTAGGAAAAAATCAAAGGTTTACTTGATGAAAATTAGTCTAAATAGTGCACAATATGAAAGTAAAGTTTAATAAGCATTTCAAGTACTTATCCTATTAAAAAGAAAATTTACTCTAACAATAGTAAGTCTCTATCAATTGTTTGCCGCCATCTTAACAATTATCTCAGGTGCGAATTCAAATTACGCAACTCTGGAGACATAAATGCCGAAGGTAATAAAATTGTGTAAAATAAATGTGCACCGGTGGTCCCGAACTCATTTTAATGAAAATAATTCGAATCAGAATGGTTCATTAAGAACAGTGCTCATAGCACGATCCATACTATTCTTGCTGATATATGGAGACGAAATTAATTACGCAGGAGTTGCGAAAAATATTGTTTCAGGTAACGTACTTCAGTGTTGTGCGCGGCTGATATTCGATGGTTTTAATGATCATCTTGCTGAAGATAACTGTTTCCATCATAATCAATAGTTGTATAGAATCTGTTGTATAAACTGTGATTTAGTGACACTTACACAACTTACAGACAACACTTTAACACAACGTTAACTTGGAGTTCTTTAGCACTTTCACCAAATCTTTATCCGAGGGAAAAATTATTTAGTAATTACTCAATGCAATAAAATAAGATTATCATTTACAAATGAGTACTGCTGATTGTTTTCGATCCACACTAGGTCAGACTGAAGGAAGACATCGAAGCAATTCAGAAGCAAGCTGATATATTTGTGACCAGTAGGTTCGAACAACACGCAAGTTAAATACCAAACCACTGAATAACACAGCGAACGCCACACCGGTCAGGCATAAATTTTCACTGTCGTCATTCTAACGTAACAACCGAAACTTGTTCATATTCGCAACTGCAAACACAGTTCCTATATTTTTTCGAGAATACAGTTCCTGTATTTTTTCGAATTGTTTCACGCAAACGACATTGAACTTTTATTTGTACTCCTTATTCACACTTCTTCCTTGTGGTAAAATCTCATGGTGCATTTCGCTATTAAAACCGAAGTGAGTAGAACCTTCACAGGTTAGTTTCAGCGTCATATCCGCAACTTTATATTACATCACCTGCTGTGACGGCTTCAGTTGTTCTGAATCGTTGCTGATTTCACCTAGCGACTCTTGAGCAGCTTGCGTTAGCCCCTGTTTTCCTTGGCAATTCTATAATTTTGTAGCAAGTTTAGCTGTCACACCCATTATACTCAAAATACTCCAAAATTTAATGTCATGAGCCAACTGATATACCAGCATCATCAGTGATTTCTCTCATTCTGATGCGGCGGTCATTCATAATAATTTCTTTCACTTTTTACACGATTTCGTCGGTTGATGTGTTGGGGCGTCGGGGCACTCATCATCTCTAACGTCTTCATGTTCTTCTTCAAAATGCTTATACCACTCTTAAACCTTGATATCCTCACATGAGTTTCACTAAAAGCAATATTTAACATTTCTAAAATTTTTCTGCACTTCATTCCATTCTTATGGCAAAATCGATTACAAGTTCTCTGATAGAGTTTTTCAAGAAATAAATTGTCATCGATACCATGAATACAAGTGTAACCACTGCCATATGAAACAGAACGAGCATGTAACGATTGTAATAATGTAGGCGAATTTTCGACTTCTGTTTACTGGGAGAATTTTAGGAAAGTGTGACCGCATATAGGACACTAGTGCAACCGACTGTTGAGTACTGCTGGAGTGTTTGCGATTCACACTAGGTAAGACTGAAGGAAGACATCGAAGCAATTTAGAAGCAGGCTGATAGATTTGTGACCGGTAGGTTCGAACAACACGCAAGTTTTATAGAAATTCTTCGGGAATTTAGATGGAAATCTCTAGAGCGAAGGCAACGTTCTTTTCGAGGAACACTGCTGAGAAAATTTAGAGAACCGGCAACTGAAGCGGACTGCAGAACGATTCTACTGCCGCCAACTTACATTGCACGGAAAGACCACGAAGATAAGAGAAATTAGGGCTAGTACGGAGGCATATAGAACGTTGTTTTCCACTCGCCCTACTTGCGACTGAAACAGAAAAAGAAGTGGCTAGTAATGGTATGGATTATCCTCCGCTACGCGGCGTTGGCTTGCGAGGTATCTCTTTCAACACACTTAGATCAGTCCAGTTTTTCACTTCGCTGTCGGAAAGGGGATACGTCGTAAGCTAAAGCTGGTTAGTTTGAGAGCACAGCAATCTACTAGACATGGTTCTGTTGGAGATTTTATGTTCCTGCCTTCTTCCGTGCTTGAGCTGTCTTATCCCAGCTAGTTGTCTGTGGAAACAAGGAACAACTCGGCGTTTTCAAATTAACAAACATGGCCAGAAGTGAAAGAAGTGGTAAGAACCGGAAACAGAACTCCAGCCGTTTGAATGCTTAGTCTTACACTTAACATGGAGCAACTGAACAAAGCCCGATATTTTCCATCACCTGTAAAATTTCAGTCAAAGTATACGCGACCAAAATAAACAGGATCTGGGATGAGGTAAAAGAGGAATGTCCAAGAAAGAAGTTGGAAAGTGACTGAATCTAAACTGAAGTGACGCTGCGTTCTGGTAGACTGAACGCGGAATCAAAGTGAGACGAGACCATTTTAATGTCCATAATGCCTTGCACATGAGAGTAGTTGTGCTGTGGCTCCTCATTGTACTTAAGCTCTCCTGGAACTGTTGATTGTGTGCTTACTGAAACTGAATGCTCTTGTTGCCAGCTATGTTGCAATTTTGCTTTGTAGTTTTGATCTCACAGCCGGTTTAGACTTAATTATGAGTCATTTGAAAGTGTAATTTTGTCAAATAAACACATTGGTGGAGACTGTGGCTCTTATAGAAAACAAATAATTAATGATGTACAGCAAACAGCAACAGGTTGGTTTTAGCTTACTTTTTTCAAAAAGTACCGTTGCCAGTTTCGAATTTTTCACGATACGTCAAATGGATTTTATAGTTTCATCAAAACAAAGTGCACATCGGGTTCCTCTGAGTTGCCCAATGTAACTTACGTAAACTCTCCATCTGACGCATTTGTTTTTGCAGTTTTCTTCCAAACTAAATACATTCTCAAAGGTTTTTCACATTTTCACAATCACATAGTTTGGTTTGCATTGTAACACACTTTCGTTTGGTCACAAAACGAATTTCCAGTGTGCACTACATGTTCTCGTTCACAAAATACGAAAACAAATAGAGTGTTCTCAAAGTATGTGACTGTCAAAGATGCTACGATACAATGATACAAAGATATGGCAGTTTTGGAAAGAAAGCATAAATTACTTTTGTGTTAAGCCGAAAAAAGGATTTTACATTAAATGTAGGGGTTTGTATTCAGAGAGATAACTATAAAATATGTTACTTTGTGAATTACAGAGTTACAGACTTGTTTTATACAACGATAGAGAAAGAAATGTGGACAAGGAAATGTGTGGTGTCCCTATGTGCTGTATGGACATTGATGAAGATAATACATTAAAATTCGTTAGTATTTGGTGCCATAAATAATACAGACTATATATGTACATATAAGATTAGTTACTTGATCTGCAGATAATAGTACAGTACATCATTTATACTCTAGTATGGAAAGTATTTTCCGGAAGTTTTTCAGGACACGAGTGTAAGCCAACTAATCCTGCTTGTTAAGGATATTATCAGGGGTAGTGCTTGTGTGCGTGTGTATATATCTATTTCTGCTAACAGATTCATAGGGGCTCCTGTTCCTGGCAAATGTATTATTTTCATGTTGTTCTCAGTGTTTCTCACTGAATGATTTTCTTCTGCAATGTGGGCTGCAAATGTAAATTTATTCAAGTTTACAATTCTCAAGGCATCAAACTGTGCTTTGAACCTAATCTCGGAACTTCTGCCTGTTTGACCATCTTAAGGTGTTCTTTAAATCTAATCTTGGAACTTTGGCCTGTCTCGCCAACTTGATGCCTTATGACTTGGAAACTTGAATAAATCAACATTTGCAGCGCACAATGCAGACGAAAATATTCAATGAGAAACATTGAGAGCAACATAAAAGTATTACATTTTCCAGAAAAAGGAGCCGCTATGAATCTGTAAGCAGAAATAGAAATACACACACACAAATACATTACCCCTGATTATATCTTTAATGAGCAGAATGAGTTGGCTAACACTCGTTTCCTGAAAAAATTTCCAGAAAGTACTTTCCATACTCCAATATAAATAATGTTTGTGTACTTACCTGCAGATTAGGCAGATAATATTATAATACCATGTCTACCTTCAATAGTCAGTATTTTTCATGGCACTAAATACTAATAAATTTGAACATATTATGATCATCAATGTTCAAATAACACATAAGGACATTACACATTTCCTTCTCCACATTTGTTTCTCTGTCGTTCTATAAAATAAGTTTGTAACGCTGTACTTCACAAAATCCCACATATTTATAGCTACATTTCCGTATTTAATGTAAAATACTGTTTTCAGATTAACACAACAGTAATTTACGCTTCTCTTCCCAAAAATGCCATGTCTTTGTATCATTGTATTGCCGCATCTTTGACACGTACTTTGTGAACACACTATTTGTTTCGTATGTCGCGTATCAAAACATGTGGTAAACATTGGAAATTCTTTTTGTGGCCAATCGAAAGTATGTTATAATGCAAGCCAGCCTATGTGATTGTGAAAATGTGAAAAATCTTTGAGAATGTATTTCGTTGGAAGAAAACTGCAAAAACAAATGAGCCAAATGGACATTTTACGTAAATTGCATTCCAACCTAAATCTGGAGCGCAATAATTTTTGTTGCAAGTCTTTTTATCTTAGGACAACTCACAGGAAACCGATGTATCATTTGTTTTGGTGGAAGTATGGAAGTCGTTTGATGATGAATTGTGAAAAATTCGAAATTAACAGTACTTTTTGAGTAAAGTAACCTAAAACCTATTTGTGGCTAGTTGCTGTACATCACCAACAATTTGTTTCAAAGTGTGTTAGGTGTTTATACAGATGATGTCGACTTATTATAAATTGTATAAGTTCGGACGACGTAAGTGGGCATTGGGTGGAATTCTTGCGATGCAAAAAGCGTCATTACGGCAACATAATGTCTGCACAAGTGGACTGAACTGACCAACAAAATGCGAGAAGGGGAGAAAGAGATTGTAAGTAGGCTGTTTAGGTTTTTTTATTGGTAACGCCACATAGCGCATTGTATGAAAAATCACTGGCTGTGCTGTGTGCAGTCAGTGGCTGGTTGGCATTGTTGTAAAACTCGCCATTGTAGTGTTGGGCAGCGGCAGCTGGATGCTAACAGCGCGTAGCGTTGCGCAGTTGGATGTGAGCCGCCAGCAATGGTGGACGTGGGGAGAGAGATGGCGGAGTTTTGAAATTTGTAAGAATTGGTGTCATGAACTGATATATATATATATATATATATATATATATATATATATATATATATATATATATATATATATATATTTTATGACTATTAAGGTAAATACATTGTTTGTTCTCTATTAAAATCTTTCATTTGCTAGCTATACCTATCAGTAGTTAGTGCCTTCCGTAGTTTGAATCTTTTATTTAGCTGGCAGTAGTGGCGCTCGCTGTATTGCAGTAGCTTGAGTAACGCAGATTTTTGTGAGGTAAGTGATTTGTGAAACGTATAGGTTAATGTTAGTCAGGGCCATTCTTTCGTAGGGATTTTTGGAAGTCAGATTGCGTTGCGCTAAAAACTATTGTGTGTCAGTTTAAGCACAGTCATGTATAATTTTTCTAAGGGGACGTTTCATATGGCGACCCTGCCAGGATACGAACCTGGAATCTTCTGATTTTTTCTTGTAGTTTGTGTAGTTAGTGTAGCCTTTGTTTATTGCTAGCGCGTAATCATAGAGAGAATTTCCTTTGTAGTTGCAGTCTTTCATTGTTGTACAGTAAAACAGTTGTGGCATGCATGTAGATTTGCACCAAGTATTTCGCAGCTTCGCTTGCAATTAACTAGATATTATTTTCAGTGCTATGTTAATGTGTTCTCTTATTTTTGCTCTTCAAATTGTGCTTTTATGTGTTATCGTGTGAAATATTGTGACAATAATGGCGGGTGAAAAACGTAACACTAGGCTCCAAAGTAAACTGAGAAATAATAGTGACGACGAGCGTCGCTTATCAGCACCACTGTGTAGTGAATTAACAGACATTCGAAGTAGTAATTTGGTAATTGTGCATAGGGAAATGGAGCGGGCGGCAAATAATGGTGTAGACAATGAAACAAGTAATGAACAGGGAACAATTATCGATCGATCAGTCGGCAACAGCTCGCCTCAGGAATCCGAAATGACAGAACACAATTTTGCAAATACTGTAGACTTAGGTTATGGGTCCTCACCGTTTTCTCAAATGAGTCAAGACACATTTTCTGCCTGTCAAAATGTAAGTGTTGCCGGTGAAAATGCACTGCCAAAAAGCATAGAAAACAGATTCCAGACACTAATACACTATTATTGCAATTAATGCAACAAATGGAACAAAATCAGAGACAAACACAGCAAAAGCCTCAAAAGTTAGACACAATGGAACAAAATCAGAGACAAACACAGCAAAAGCTTCAAAAGTTAGACACAATGGAACAAAATCAGAGACAAACACAGCAAAAGTTAGACGCAATGGAGCAAAAGCTTCAAAAGTTAGACTCAGTGGAACATACACTTGAACAAACACGTGAAGATTTAACTACTGAATTACATAAAATCGAATCGAAATGTCAAAAAGTCTGCAATGACGTAAAAACACAAATTTGTGAGCATTTCCAACCTATTTTTTCGCGGCATGAAAATGCATTACAGAATCACGAAGCAGCCATAAAAGAACTGCAAACAATTGTTCATGAAAATCATGAGACCGTGCAAGCTAAAATTGACTGAGTTGCATCTACCGATTCGGTTACACAACTTGCAAAAACTCAAGAAAACTTAAAGGACACAGTAGATACCCTGAAAATTGGTTCAGAAAGACACATGGAGGACATTAGTTCATTATCAGAGAAAGTAGTTGAACTTTCGGATCAGATAAATAATTTATCTACGAAGGTAGATGATAATCTGAATGACACAAAACCGGTAGTCTTTAATGACACAGAAGAGTTCGAACAAATTAGTAAATTCAAACAAAATCAAAATCAAATTAATACGCAACACCAAAGAGAATTCCGGGAAGTACAAGATCAGCTGACACAGGTAATTCAAGAATTACGTATTTCAGAGGACTCTCGCACACCAATACGGGAAGAGGGACATAAAAATACGGAACTGACACAAA
This sequence comes from Schistocerca gregaria, assembly GCF_023897955.1. Taxonomy (NCBI): domain Eukaryota; kingdom Metazoa; phylum Arthropoda; class Insecta; order Orthoptera; family Acrididae; genus Schistocerca; species Schistocerca gregaria. Next base: position 208,234,200 of record NC_064926.1, read on the forward strand.
ATAATAACACAGGGCACTTTGGAGATTATGAAAGAAATTGGCAAAGTACACCGAATTTTGAGATGGAACCGCCGAAACGACGTAACAATGACCGACATGCGACCCGCCGACACGATGATTTTGACTATAAGCTGTTCATTACTACACGCAAATTCAAAACATTTAAGAATTCTGGCAACGACATTCATCCACAAGCGTGGCTTCATCAATTCTCTAATTGTTTCCCTCCCAACTGGTCATTAGAGCACAGATTAGAATTTATGTGTGGCTATTTAGAGAATGAACCAGCTGTAAGAATGCGATCAGTCATTCACGATTGCCACAGTGAAGGAGAATTTTACCATGCCTTCCTCTCAGCGTATTGGTCTCAAGCCACACAAGAACGAGTAAAACATAGCATCATAATGATGAAACGTTTCGAACAATCTGAATTTTCCAGTCTTGTCAAATATTTCGAAGACATGTTACGTAAGAATCAGTATCTTTCAAACCCATACAGCCCCTCAGAACTCATCCGCATTTGCTTAATCAAATTACCTGAACATTTACGACAGATTATTTTAGCAGTACGATGCAAAGACGACATTGAAGCTTTTCAGGGACTCTTAAACAAGAACTAAAAATTGACACTGACAATCGCGGAACGCGAAAACAGGAGCACAACAATTACAGGTCACATCCGTCGCAATTCCGCGATGAAAGAAATAATAACTGGACACGACAAGGCTATTCTCACAACACAAATCTTGACCAAAACAGACACCACCCGTATGACAACCGTTGGCAGAGTAGTAATAATTACAGGGAAAGATCACCTCTCCGCAGTAGTGACTACCACAGAGACAATCAGAGAAACAGACAATATGGGTACCAAAATAATTATTATCAAGGGAGACAGAATAACTTAAGACGCAACGGTCTAGCGCGCAGTTACGATTCAGAGAGAAATTCTCCACCACGTGACCGACAAGAAAGAAACTATGGAATCTACCGACATGACGACAGACGATATAATCGTAACGACAGACCTGAATTGCAGCAGAACTGGCGGGATTCAAACAGAGCAGGGCCCTCTCGGCAAGGTGAATTTGTAGAAGTTAGGTCTCCTAATCCCAATAACGACGCACGCCAACAAAGAGGCAGACAATGACTCGCACCGCAGGCAGCCGCGTGCGCCGGCTGGCTCAGAGAAAAATAACATAGACGCTAACCTTGAGAAAAATTTTAGCATTCTTTACCGACGTATACGACATGATAATTCCGTTGAAGCTCGAGCTTTGCATAGTAGGAAGAGTAAAGGTTTACACCACATTTCACATGAAAAATCGTTTCTTGAATGTTAATCTGTTCATTAACTTAGTCTTTGCTATACAATTTTTTACTTCACGTTACTGGTACTCTTTGTCACACTTAGAAATTGTTAACATGCAACTATGATTTAAAATTAACTGTCAAGTCTAGCACCAAGTAACATATTTAGACAGTAATTACGATTGTTATTGTGAACAAACGACACAGTGTTATTGTGTGTGTACATTCTTGCTTGTTAGTTGCACGATTAGGTAACAACTATAAGGCTGACATACTTAAAACAGTTACCAGTACTGCTAATGAGATTTTAGTGCAACATTTTGGTTTACTTGAAAATAAATTCTGGATTTAAAGTACTTTCTGTGAGATACCAGATGACTCAGTGGTTAGTTTATGTGACAGCTACACGATCTTATCACGACACTACTAATGAGTGACAATTTACAATGTTGCTTTTGCACTGTATCTGTTTTATATCTGCACAGTTTTTCTGTATTATTCTGGAAAGTAAAACATGTTTTAGTAGTAACTTTGTGGTATAGCTACAATGAGACAGCCTTTTCTGGAGCACCACAATACGTTACAGTACAGTACTTACTTCATCATGGCAATAAGCGTAGTAACTACGATATCTATACGTAAAGCATTTCACTTTTGTTTATCATGATGTAAGTAAATTTACTGCTGCAGAACTTAATTTTCGGAGGACGATAACTACGACACTTCCACAGAGATTATCTTACAACACGACGCACAGTTTAGCGCTACAGTACACGTAGTTGAGTGATTAATTTTGTACTTAAAACATTTATTTTTAAAGATATTTGAAGTACAATGATACAATGGTTTTCCGTGATACATTTCATTCCATTGCTGTAATCTTCAACACCTGAGGATATAATTACATTAATCCTCAGGGGGGTACACGCTTACTTTGTGTACCATGTGTTTGGCAAGCACAAGGAGCCCTAGCTAATATGGTATTTGCTTATACAACTTTACACATCGGTTCCATATTTCTCCAACACATAAATTACACAGCTATCTGATCATTTAACCGAGAGACAAACATTTTTTTTACTACATCAGTGACACAAGTTTACGTAATTACACTGTTGGATAACTTCACACTTACGAAATTGTATTTTGTCTGTACTTTGTGAACTGTTCATACATTTTCGGAACCATTGTGATACTATGAGAGCTTTGAATGAAATAATTGCGTATGAGATCATGATTTTTGAAGTACGGTTGAGGTATATGACACTTTTGACATGAGCAGAGAATTTTTTTTAGGTTTTGGAATTATTGGAAGAAGCTACGACAATTTTGAGATTTGGCTGAGGTTTTATGATGTTATGATGACGATGTGTATTACGTTGTTGCGGTATGTTTATGATCAATAAGCTGATGCTATATGAGTTATTTGATTATGCTACTTACCTGTTATGATGGAATATTGAAGAAGTGTCGACGAATAATGTAAGAAATAATGAGTAGAGGTTAGGGACTCTGGTTTGTAAGAAAGGTTGTTGGAAACCAAGAATCGTACTTTAAGAGTTATGATATGTATGTAAATGCGTGAATGTATTACAATGCCTACGCAAATTTTTGGACACTGTTATATCAATAGGATTTTGTTTCTACTGATGTGTAACGCAAATTCTTGAACTGTGAATTTTTTTATATGAGACTGCCACTGTAGCGGAAACTGGTGTCGTAAATTTTTTCGATAAGACAGTTAAGTGACCACCTGCACATAATGCGTCGTGGGCACCCAGCTGCGCGACAACCACCTGACAAAAAGAAAGCCATTAGTGTGTGCCTTTCAGAGACACAGGTAAAAAAAAAGGGGGCCATTATCCTCACTATTGACATTCATTCCTTTGTAGAAAGCATCGCAAATACGACACGCTCAAACTTGAAAACATATGATTATACTGTGGAGCTCTTAATTTATGGTATTTACTAAATTGCCTAATGAAACGATGAGAAACATTACACGGCTATTGTCTTGCTAGTTGAGAGCAATGCCATCTGGATTGCTTTATATATTTATTTACTCATTTTGTTTAATATCTAGTTTCTATCTGCACTTCAGCATTGGTTAAAAAACAATTTAACAGATGTACTGATATAGTTATTTTATGCCTACAGATGCAGTAAATAATAACTTTACGATGTACTTAAAAAAACGAAGGTGCACCAAGAAGACTTCCCTTCACAGCAACTGCATACACAATTTTCTTTTCAAGTACTTGGTAATTTTTATGGTAGGATAACTTCTTGTGGTGCACCACTTTAATGACATAGATATTAATATGTGAATAGACATTTCCCTTTTCTGCATTGTTGTCTTTACTGTAATATTTTTTCTGCTTGAGCTTTGTCATGTTTAGTTATAAGCCATTGCATTTGCTGCTGCTGTGTGCCAGGCGTAATGTTACTGAATTTGACTTTGTATTACTCTGTTAAGCCAGTTTTACTAGGGATTTGTTTTTCTTGTTTGCTGCACAGCGCCTTATATTAGTTGTAATATTGCAATTGCTTTACCAATTTCCTTTTTTTGGGACATTGCTGTTTGTATTAATTTGTTTTGTGCTGCTGCTTTGCCTCGTCCCTTAGTTTAGCATCTGAGCTCAGTTGATTTAAGTTAGCTTAAGAGGGGGTAGACTATATAAGAATCTAACTATGATGAATTGGAAGAAAAGCATTGAGAAGCTATAAGGAAATGGTTTGGCCAAAAAAGTAGTGTACAGTGGAGAAAAACTATTTTTGAAAGAGGATGTGAACAGAATACAGAAAGCATGCTTGGATAGGATTTTTCTGGAGGAAACAAATGTTGAGATACGACAAAAGATCTACCGAATGAAGTTTTGGGTTGAACTGCAGTACCAAATGTTACCCTGAAAACAAACCCTGTCCTTTCCTTTTGTGTTATCCCACTATGTGTTTGTGTACCCTTGTGTATTTATTTTCTTCCTGTCTCTGTGTACTGTTTCATAGAATTTTTTCTGTTCTAATACTAAGCTACATTCACTATGATGAGAAATACTGTTATCCTCAAATATAATTTGCATCAATAATATGTTATTTACTTTGTAAAGATGTTTAGACATTATTTATTCTATTTTGTTTTAATGCTCATGTGTGAAGTTGATGTTTCGAAATTTATTCTGATTTTTTATGTATGTGCTCCTGTCATAATTCCTGTAACACTGATGTATATGTTATTTCGATTCTTTTGTAAGGCCTGTATTACTGCAAATGTTATCTGTACTATTATGTTCTTTAATGATATATCTTGTACCTTTGTTATTGTATTCTCATGTTATAAAATTGTAATTGACACCTGTTCATCAAATTAAGTAACTTGTAAGTTACATTTCACTGCACACATTTCTGTTGGTCATAGTATATGGACAATATGTGAGAAGTAGGGACTGATAGTGTTTGCACGTGTGTTAATAATTTAGTAAGGGACTGGATAACAGCATTGCTGGTTCTAAGGACATTTCAAACACATTCTTTGTAAGTGGACAAGTGGTGGTTTATGGACTTGCTATATTATCCGCAAGACTCTTCAATGGTGATTGTGCACCTGCACATTCAAACAGATGGCTGCTGGCCATCTCTACAAGGACTACAGTGTGTCTACACCTTTGATGACCCACCAATACCATTATTTCTACAAGGACTGCAGTGGGTCTGCACCTCTGGTGGCCCACCAATACCGTAATCTCTACCAGGACTACAATGGGTCTACTCTGTGATGACCTACCTACCAATATTCTTTAAAACTTTGACTGACTCTGCTGTGGGTTTGCTCTGTTGTGGCCCATTACCTACATGTCAAGAGTCAGCACTGTCTTTCCGTTGGAAGGACGACACTACTTCTTCAAGACTGCGTGGAAATCCCCTACTTCCGTGTGCATTTTCTTTTACTACTCAGACTTTGAGAAAAACACTGCAATTTTACTTTGATGAATGATCAGGACTGTCTTTATGGACTGTGAGAAAATTTTAGCTTTTGACCAACATTGTATCGATAAGTGTGTGTATTTCATTTCTTTGTCATTGTAATTACGAAAAAATTTTTCAAATCTGTATTGGCCACTGCCCAAAACAATTTGTAAATTTTTTTGTGGGGAGCATGGGGGCTATGTAAGTAGGCTGTTTAGGTTTTTTTATTGGTAACGCCACATAGCGCATTGTATGAAAAATCACTGGCTGTGCTGTGTGCAGTCAGTGGCTGGTTGGCATTGTTGTAAAACTCGCCATTGTAGTGTTGGGCAGCGGCAGCTGGATGCTAACAGCGCGTAGCGTTGCGCAGTTGGATGTGAGCCGCCAGCAATGGTGGACGTGGGGAGAGAGATGGCGGAGTTTTGAAATTTGTAAGAATTGGTGTCATGAACTGATATATATATTATGACTATTAAGGTAAATACATTGTTTGTTCTCTATTAAAATCTTTCATTTGCTAACTATACCTATCAGTAGTTAGTGCCTTCCGTAGTTTGAATCTTTTATTTAGCTGGCAGTAGTGGCGCTCGCTGTATTGCAGTAGCTTGAGTAACGAAGATTTTTGTGAGGTAAGTGATTTGTGAAACGTATAGGTTAATGTTAGTCAGGGCCATTCTTTCGTAGGGATTTTTGGAAGTCAGATTGCGTTGCGCTAAAAACTATTGTGTGTCAGTTTAAGCACAGTCATGTATAATTTTTCTAAGGGGACGTTTCAAGATTTATATGAAAAAATGTTAGGAGATCGAGGGCTACCTGCCAAATTGCACTCGGTCTTCTAACGCTGAATTAAGACAAAGCTTATGGTGATTCTAATAACACTGACACATCTAGTAAGTAATGTGTTCAATATAGAGACCAAAATCAATGAAATGGGAGGCTTATCATCTGATTCCTTCGCCCCCTCCTTTTCCAAAACATATGTATAGTTCACTTAATTTAAATTCATCTGAATCTTCGTGTCAGTGACATGATATGATACGATACATAATAATACACGAAATGTCTTAAAAGAAAACAAAGGAAGTAAACGAACTGTGAAACTACAGAATAGAAAAATAGTGTAAAGAATAGTAATAATAATGATAAAAATAGTAATAAACTGTTGATCTTGCGCTGGAAATTTTAATTAGTTATCCGTAATGCAAACACCTCCCTACAGTTGCGAGTAATTATAAGGGAGCTGACGAAGCTCATCCAGTCAGCCCACATCTTTCAGAGATGTCATATCTGTTTCTGCATTCAAAGGTCTGGCGTTCGCGAAGCGTCTGAAAAGGGAGTTACTGCGAAGCTCTAAACAATAATGTAAGAGTTTCATGGAATGCACTGTCACAGTATTTGTGAATAACAATGTACGTAGATGTTAGAAAGATCGTGGCATCCACATTCACTAAGACAGTGAAGGAGCTCTGAAATATCTATCCATCCCTGCAACGAGATCATAGATCGTACCAAATGTTACGAAACCCTTGTGGGACTAGATGAAAGCAACAGGATAAACCTGGTGTGGATCCCTGGTCGTTCAGGAATTGGTGGTAATGAACAAGCTGGTAGGCTGGCCAAGTCGGGCAACGACTCCATTTGTTGGACCGAAATCTGTTGTGACTACCACTAAGCCGGTGGTAAAATTAAAACTGCGTAGCTGAACCAGGCGGCAGCATGTAAAACATGGACTAATCCCCCAAAACAAAAACATGGCAAGCTAATGATGCTGAAACCATGTATAAAGCAAAGCTCAGTAAGCTCTGGGAAGGTCTAATGACCGCCCACGGTGGCTTCAAGAAACACCTACACGCCATAGAAATGGATAAACAAGCGTATAAATCCAGAATCCGTGGATGAAACGACACACATTTAATCTTCTAGTGAGAAGTACTGGACGCAAAAGGATAAAAATACACTGGCGGAAAAGAAATTAGCATACCCTTTTAGAGGCTTCCAACCCACTCAAGATTTATTGTTGCAACAGTGCATATGGAGTACACATCAGTAGCACAAGCGGTTCTCAGGTACTAGTATCGAACCATGCTGAAACACCCATATTAGTATGTGGTGTAGCCTCCAAAGGCGACAACGCAGGTGCGAACTCTGACATACAGTAGATAGTACAGATGGAGAATACTGTCCTGGGATATGTCATGTCACGCCTGTTGAAACTCTTCATATAATTCCTTTAGAGTTGTTGGTCGACGAGCCGCACGAGTCACTTCTCATCCCATCATATCCCACACGTGCTCGATTGGAGACAAGTCCGGAGATCTTGCTGGCCAGCGAAGTTGTTGCACGTCTTGCAGAGCACGTTAAGTTTCATGGGCGGCATGTGGGCAAACATTATCCTGTTGGAGCGACACATCACCTTCCTGTTGCAAGAACGGCCAAAAAACGGATCCGACGACATTCTGCACGTAACGAGCTCTGGTTAGCGTCCATTCCAGAAACAGCAAAGGTGAACAACAGCTGTAGCTTATCACACCATAGACCATAATGCATGGGGTGGAGCGAGTGTGTCTTGGACGAATGATTTCTGTGAGAGGGCGCTCACCAGGTCTACATCGTAAGCGCAAACGACCACTACTTGCGTGAACGCAGGATCTGCTTTCATCGCTGAAGACCAGGGCGCGCCATTCCAGCTTCCAAGTGATCCTGTAACAGCACCGGTCAAGCCGTGCACATCTATGCCGTAGTGTGAGTGTGAGACGGGCTAGTGCTGTGCGTGCCCTTAATCCCACTGCTAATAACCAGTTCGCAGCAGTTCATGTTGACAAGTCAGGGTTCGCAAGTCCTCTTACTTATGCTGTAGTAAATGTATAACATGCTACTTTTGCCCTTACAATATGACGATCCTGGCGGCTGTTTGTTCTGTGTGGACGTCCAGAACCTCGTCTATGGGTATGAGAATCCTTACATGACCACTGATACCGATATCGTCGCAAAGCTGATGAATCACGTCCAACTTCAGTGGCAATTCTCCGAAAGGACCATTCTGCCACTCGGAAGGACACAATTTGACCCCTTTCAAACTCACTCAGGTGACTGTAGGAAGCACGAGTGGGTCTCTGTGGGTGGCTGCCTGCTTGCATTACACGATTGCACCACACAGAGCCTTCTGTATGTGAGAATTCCCTGTTAAAGGGTAGAGACAGATGGCGTTCTGGTAGCTACGCCATTACGCTATCTCTTGATGGATGACGTTGAAACCATTATCAGTACATCTACTATGCCCCAGGTGGCATATGCGCTCATCAGATCAAAATCGACGTCATCTTTCCAGCTGTACTTTTTTTCGGCAGTCTATTTGTGTCATTAACTTCCGAAGAAACTGTAGCTAATGGACACGTAGTAAAGGGACTGCTACTACTCTTTAAGGGCATTGCTTGGCCTTTTGTAGTATAACAGGGAGAGTTACTGCACAATATACTTAGTTTCGATGTGAGCAACAGGGGGCTAGGACCACAGATGTTTTACCCCCTTGGTTAAATCAAATCATTCCTTGAAATAATACAGTCACTGGTATATCTTGTGTTCTTATTCTATTAAGAAGAAAAAAAACAGTTGCTAGTAACAGCTTACTGTTCAGAATAACAGGAGCCAAAAGGAAATGAGCCTGGATTTTCATTTGTTCGACTTTGAGAACTGTTCTCCCTACGGTCTGCCAAGTGACGACAGGGGGCCATAATCGTGTTCGTCAGTTATGGGGCCTTAGAGACCCACTAAAAGTACATTTTCTCCTAGTGACACCATGTTATCTAAACTGGGCACAGCAACACACAAATAGTGACGCACAATGTCACACCAGCACGAGGCCTCCTAGTGTGGTTGCAATGGCCCGTGCAGGTAAAAATCTGTTGTATTGTCGTTCTGAGGACATTTCGTATGCATTTGGGACACATTATTCGAACGGAACTAGATCAGCAGTGCATGAAAGGGAGGAGAGGGAGGGGGGAGGGGGGCGCTTGGCGGTCGTGAACTCCCTTACCCTCCGAGAATAGTTTCGTAAAAGCGTTGGTATTTCGATACATATCAGTTTCCCAATATCTGAGCCAACTGGTAGCTGACTACAATCGAATCCACTTCCAGACTATAAGATTGCTGTCGTGCTGAGGTTGTAGCCACGATTTTGTATGTCAAGCCTTTCTCTGAGTACATTGGCATTGTAGCTCCTGTTCACTATAGTGCTGAGTGCTTTCTGTTGAGAAATTGTAGATTTATCCGTGTCCCAGACCGAGGTACTGTTTAGGTTCATTGATCATGGTTATTGTCGGATTTTCCTTTCATTCTACAGTGTACTGTGTTGAATATACGGGAACAGAGGAAGTTTATTTCTGTTCGAGTTCTAACAGAAAAGGTTCACTCAGAATAAAATGAATGAATGGCACAGAAGTAACTCATACTAAAGCGAGTTGTGATCATGGGTTGAACGGGTTACAGCTTACGCTGCTGTGACGGTTTTACACCTCACGGACGTCAGTCTGAGAGATGGCTGTGAGCAAATATGCGCAGCTTCCAACTGAGGCCTGTACCATACTGAAGGGCAGTCTCTAGCGGAAAAACCAACATAAAGAGTTTATAGAGACTCGTACCTCCATGGGATTATTTCAGTTCTCACGTCATTTGTGCAGTTATTTAGGAGAACTTTATTTGGTTATTTTAGGTAGTAGATTAATGCGAAAGGGGGTGGGAGTGGGGCGGAGACTGATGAGGTGACGATGAGAATAAAAAAAACTTAACTGTTTACTGGCTTGTGGACTACACTGCGTATCGAATAAGATGCTGACAACCGAAAGCTGTCAGTGTGACCATAGTACCTGGTCCAGAGTAAATGCTGTACCACACCTCACTGAAAACGCAGATACAATTCTAACCTAAGATGGTGGCCCCATGAACAGCCTGACATACGACTTATTAAGCAATTCATGGATCAAAGAGCTCATTGCAATACTCCGGAATATTACCTAGCTCCGGAGAAAATGCACGAACAGCCAAGAATGCCATGAAGAAAGGCAAGCGTAAATTAATTTTTAAAATCCTTACGATAATATGTAAAGTGTCAAAGTTTCATCAGACGAAGAAGAAGAATTGTCATAAATGTAGACGAACGTTAATATTGACACAGTTGCCAAAACAGAAATCAACAACAACGCAGAAGCACAAGTCATGACTAATAATGGATGTAATTCTCATGGAACAGTAAGTAAATGGATAGGAATTTACACAAACAAGAACAGGAAAATAAAAACACCAACTCAAAGCCAAAATCTTAATTCTGACTTCCAAAGAGGATGGTAAAAGTGTCACCTTTATTGTGGTCTGTGCAGTGGAAGAGGGGAAAACAGACAACACACAGATTTCTGTAGCACATTTTCAGAAATGTTTATGTTCACCAAAATACCCATGAGTTAATTTCACTTGGAAATTTTAGTGCAAGAATTAGAAAATTACTCTTACAAAATGTAATACGAAGAACAGTACATGTTACTATCAATAAAAATGGAAACATATTTAAAATATTTTTCTTTGGGGAATCTCAAATTAACTAATTGTTCTGAAACAAATTTTTTTCTAAAATATGCATGTGATACTTGGTGTTAGTAGTCTGTCATACCATCAACGGAAACACTGTGTGAAAAGTAAGTTAGCAGAGTACTTCGTAGATATGATGTATAGCAACATATAATTACTTGTTAATATTACATACAGAAATATATACAAAATAGGAAAACAGCAATTTTCTGATAAGAGAAAAACCGAAGAAGAGGTTTATAAATTGTATCTACTCAGTTAAGTCGGTGTTAGCGATAGGTACGAAAAGAGAATGTACAACACTGCAAAATATGAAAAATAGGCGATATTAATGACAAACAGAAAAATTAATAGTAGTTCTACATTGATAATTTTCCTGTTCACGTCAGTACATAAATAAAAAATGCGTGCCTACAATCGACAACACCATTTTAAATGCCAATACTGCGGGTGAATAACTGTGAGTTAATCCTGCGCACCAGACCTCTCCAACAGAAGGCCAGGTTCTTTACCTGAAAGCAGACTAGATGAGAATCACATCTGGTTCACAAGGAACGCTATTCGAGGAGTAAATTTTGCACTATGTGTAATAATAAGAGCAGATTTTGGCAAAACATAGGAACATACGATGCATTTTTATATTTGGAGGAGGTTTCGACAATTTTGATTGGAACAAAATGTTTTCCATTCTTATGTAATGTGGTACCAAAGATATGTACAGAAGCATAACCCATTTTCTTTATATAAAGTAGAGATGAGCAGTTAGCAGTGATGGAATAGTGTAAGAGGTCAAAATAAAAATAAAAAATGTGTGACTCATTATCACCACTGAGTGAAGTAAACAACTATCTCCGCATGGTATCCATTTGTCATGAACAGAAAATCAGCTAGGTATACTTGCCTTATGACATAGCAATAGCCGTTGAAAGTAAACAGGAATTTATTTGGTTGTGCAATGAAATGAAAAATATTGTATGTGAAGTCTATAATACACAAAAAGAAAAAAAGATTAAGGAATGTTATGTGCGGCAGGTTATATCCATGTTGGCTAAACAATAAACTTGGACAAGAGAATCTTGATGAGCTAGAAGACGTTTGTAGACTAATTTTGCTGTCTCGAAGTAGAAAGACAAAGATGGCAGTGCAAGAAAAACATACCAAGAATAACAAGACAAAAAGACTTTATGTAAAGGAAGCAGCTGCAAACATCCGAAATACGAAACAATGAGACATGAAAAACATATTTGAAATGATATGTTCGGAGCACAGCTCCATACGGTTATGAAAAATGGACTACTGGGAAGATGGAAATGAAATGATTAATGTGGTATCACGTAACGATACCACCCTACGGGCGTGAGAGAATTGGAATTGCAAGTTACCATCAGACAATGATAGCGGTCGTGTGGGCTCTTGTGGACCCAATGGCGCGCACCCACTGAGTCACACCTCCAGCAGCTCAGTACCATGAGTGCCATCTGTTGCCGCAATATGGTACAGCCAGTGGCAGACACACACCCCACATGCGCTTGGAGCCTCTTTGCTATGACACCATCGTTCATGCTTAGTTCAGAGAAACTCTTCGTTGTTGACATTGATTGCTGGAATCACTTCCTTCTGCGTTATTTGTGATGACTCCTTGTCCACTTGGAGAAATACAAGTTAAGTAAATCTTCTGTTCGCTGTGATAGCTTCAAAATGGTTCAAATTGTTCTGAGCACTGTGGAACTTAACATCTGAGGTCATCAGTCTGCTCGAACTTAGAACTACTTAAACCTAACTAACCTAAAGTCATCACACACATCCATGCCCAAGGCAGGATTCGAACCTGCGACCGTAGCTGTCGCGCGGTTCCAGACTGAAGCGCCTAGAACCGGTCGGCCACACCGGCCAGCTGTGATAACTTTCTCACTAATCATTTCAGCTCCTATTCAACTTTCCTTCAACGACGGTGCTGCACCACTCTATAGCCCACCTATAGGTAGGTATCACATAGCACGTGTAAACAACGTTAGACGCGAAGTCGTTGGTTGAAAATGCCATAGTGTGTGACACACACCCGCCAGTGTCTGGCTGACTTGTCCATATGATACCAGTCTCTGCCCCTCAGATGAAAAGAATGGATATGGAAATCAAGAAGTAACGGAAATAATTGCATAAGATTAGCAGCTAGTACCTCCGTCACCCAGTCTTCTTATTGTAATTTAGATACACCTTGAGCCGTATGGCTTGGTTTTATCAATTTTTTGTGATGGTTATGCTGCGTCTTCAAACTTCTTGGATAATTCTATTGTTCTCTTGAAATACATCCTTCAGAGGACTTGTTGTACAGCGAGCGGTTGGCTGTTTGGGCTCAGGCGCGTTGTGGTTTTCTCTTCGAGAGTAGCGCCGTCGGTCGTGTGGTGGCTTCCAAAGTGACGCGTACTGCGACGTAAGTGCCGGGGCAGTCGGTTGCAGTGTGTCTAAGGTCGCTGTTACTAGTGTAGTCCGTTTGCCATTGCTAGTGTCACGTGTGTCTCGAACGGCTCTATTAGCATCCTGATGAGCAGATGAGAAGACTGTGTGCTGTTTTGGGATTCCGTGGAGCGGACTCTTGTGGAGCCTGCTATGAGTTGGTAACATTGTGGCAAGCTATTGTGGGAGTCTTGTCAGTTATTCTTACTCTAGTATCCTCTCAGCGAAATGTTAATTCTAGCTCTGGTCTAGAGAACTAAGGTAAGTGCCGGTGGTTTTCTTCTACCGAGTTCTCCAGAAACAGGTGAGAATTTTTGTACTAGTTATGCTGGTTACATCTTAAAGCCATGTTATATTCTCTTGTCAACGTTTGAGGAGTGCTGTGACCTCAAATTGGCCGTGTTTGGGTAACATTTAGTTCAATAACCACTGCACGTAACAAGCGTATAAGCGCCATCCCTTACTTTTTAATTTTGTTGGTTGCTTGTGATAACAAATCTATGTTTCAGGTATTTCTATCCAAATGATCTTGTTAACACATTGTAAAAGCAACCTTGATGACTGATTCCAGAATGAGATTTTCTCTCTGCAGCTGAGTGTGCACTGATATGAAACTTCCTGGCAGATTAAAACTGTGTGCCGGACCGAGACTCGAACTCGGAAACTTTGCCTTTCGTGGGCAAGTGCTCTACCAGCTGAGCTACCCAAGCACGACTCACGCCCCGTCCTCACAGCTTTACTTCTGCCAGTACCTCGTCTCCTACCTTCCAAACTTTACAGAAGCTCTCCTGCGAAACCTGCGGGGCGTGAGTCGTGCTTGGGTAGCTCAATTGGTACAGCACTTGCCTGCGAAAGGCAAAGGGCCCGAGTTCGAGTCTCGGTCCGGCACACACTTTTAATCTGCCAGTAAGTTTGATGACTGATGTTTTGCTAAGAACTCAAGAAGCAGCCATTTGACAGTGAGGTTTGTACCTGTGTATTATTATTATTATTATAATTTGGAACATGGCCCTTAATTTATCTGGGTTTTAATTTGTCGTGATGTAAGCTACTCAGTGTTTTGATTTGTGATGCTGTAAGCTAATCAATCGTAATTATTACTTGGTGCAAGTTACATAAATCGCTATTTGACTCTAAGCTGCCACTGCCATTGTATCTATTGAGATGAATTATCTTGGAGAATAGCTAGATAATGTTTGAAAAGCTATATGCCTTACATTTGCGTTATTTGGTATTTGTGTATTTACTCTTCAAATTTTGAAGGTGCTTACTGGCTGAGGTAATGTAATTTTTGTATCTCTTTTTAAAATCTGTTGGCTGAAGTGAACTCTGATATAACGCCATTTACAAGCTCAATAATTTATTTGGTGTTTGCAAGTTCGTTCTCCTGGAATTGAATTACGTCAAAATTCGCAAAAGCGCAGCTAAGTTTTCTAATTTGGGCTTTAGCTTTTATAGTGGTTACTTAAGCTTTGTGAAATTGATGTCAGTTTTGAAACCACGTTTTCCCGATTAATGTCAATGCGCAAAACTTGTGATTTGAGTTTGATTTCATGTGCGTTGCAATCAAACTGTTAAGCAGTTATTCTTGTAGCACTATGTTATTAGAAACTGTAATATGCGGTAAGGGTAAGCGATGTTTAATTGTGAAGGAAAACTAAACAAAATTACTTTTTGGCAAATTGTGTGATGTAATTTCAGTCCATCACCTTACCACTTCCTCCGCTCTCTTACCACTACATACCTCCTCATAGCAAAACATGAGCCATTGTTTTTAATT
The DNA here is from genome assembly GCF_023897955.1 of Schistocerca gregaria. Classification (NCBI taxonomy): domain Eukaryota; kingdom Metazoa; phylum Arthropoda; class Insecta; order Orthoptera; family Acrididae; genus Schistocerca; species Schistocerca gregaria. Next base: position 208,249,285 of record NC_064926.1, read on the forward strand.
GTTGCGATGGTAAATGAGCTTTTGCGTGATAGACGTGTATGGCCAGCACGACTCAGAACTCTGAGGATGCCGACCGCTACTTTGCGATTCTGCAGGATCCATAACCCGACTGCGAGTTGCGTGGGCGGCCTCCCTTTTGTGTCTCTTGAGAAAAACGGCTCGAGGGTTGCGTTTACAAAGTCTGTGGAGGGGAAAGCCTCAAAGAACAAGCACTACTGGCGCTCTGGGCGGCTTGCTGTGAGGTGGCACAACGTCACATTCTAACCTAAGGCACACGCCTTCCTCTTGTGTGCTGGAAAACTTACCGGTTACAAATCCGAGAATTGTTATTGCATAGACTCGTCACAGCAGAGGGGCACTGTGGTGGTCACTTACTCGCAAATTTTCTCCCTGTCTTTGTAGAGACACTTTCTCAGGCCCGCTTTGAGTAGTTTGGTGTAAGGGGTGCATTCATTGCCCTGCTAAAGCCATTTCTCAATACTAGGAGGAAACGTCCACGTGACGCTGTAAGGTGGCTATCATGCCCAGGCACGCAGTTCTCTTGTTTGCCAAAGCGCCTGGACGTTGGACTTTCAGCGTTTCTATATACAGGTATGTCACGACAGAGTGGCGGCATGCCATCTCTTAAACCGCTCTCTCTCTCTCTCTCTCTCTCCCTCTCTCTCTCTCTCTCTTTCCTTGTGTGTGAATTTCCAGTTGTATATTTTCAAAATTTACTTAGGAGAGATCCTGAAGATTCTAATTTTACTCGCCTCATTAACTGATGATTAGTTACGCAGTTTGTTTGAGTGAGGAAGTTTAGGTCGGGCTTTCTTTACGGATTGCTCAGGAGAGGAGAGAAGTGAAATTTTCGAAACACTTTGTCTCCGACCTCAGATTTCGGCTCATGTGTGTATTTAGACCACAGGTTGAGATTTGACAGTTACAGATGCTGCCTGAATACTCTTATCAGACTTTAAAGGGCATGGACTTATGGTTTAGTAAGTGCTGCTTCCCTAAGCATGATGTACACTGAAGCGCCAAAGAAACTGTTACACCTGCGTAATATCGTGTAGGGCCCTTGCGAGCAAGCGGAAGTACTGCAACACCACGTGGCATGGACTCAACCAATGTCTGAAGCAGTGCTGGAGGGAAGTGACACCATGAACTCTACAGGGCTGTCCATAAATCCGTAAGGGCACGAGTGGGTGGAGACCGTTTCTGAACAGCACGTTGCAAGGCATCCCAGATATGCTCAGTAATGTTCATGTCTGGGGAGTTTGATGGCCAGCGGAAGTGTTTAAGCCCAGACGAGTGTTCCGGGAGCCACTCTGTAGCAATTCTCGACGTGTGGAGTGTCGCATTGTCCTGCGGAAATTGCCCAAGTCCGTCGGAATGCACAATGGACGTGAATGGATTCAGGTGATCAGACAGGATGCTTACGTACGTGGCACCTGTCAGATTCGTATCTAGACTATCAGGCGTCCCGTATCACTCGAACTGCACACGCCCCACACCAGCCGAGGACTGGGTGTTTGTGTTGTCCTCATAATTTCATCATCATTCATGACGTGGCTAAACTGGATTGTGTAAAAATTGGAATGTGTCAAAAATTGGGACTTTTTATGGGCGCTGATGACCGCGCAGTTGAGGGCACCACAAACCAAACATTATGATCATCGTCACACCCCACACCATTACAGAGCATCCACCAGCTTGAACAGTCTTCTGCTCACATGCAGTGTCCATGGATTCATGAGGTTCTTTCCATGCTCGTACACATCCATCCGTTCGATACAATTTGAAACGAGTTTCGTCTCAACAGGCAGCATTTTTAGTCATCAACAGTCCACTGTCGGTGTGGACGCGCCCAGCCGAAACGTACAGAATTGTGTCGGGCAGTCATCAAGGGTACATGACTGGGCCTTCGCCTCCGGAAGCCCATATCGATGTTTCGTTGAATTGTTCGCATGCTGACACTTGGCCGAGCACTGAAATCCGCAGCAGTTTGCGGAAGAGTTGCACTTCCATCACGTTGAACGATTATCTTCAGTCGTCGTATGTCCCATTCCTGCAGAATCTTTTACCGGCCGCGGCAGTGTCGCCGCAGATCTGATGTTTTACCAGATTCCTCATATTCACGGTAGACTCGTAAAACGGTCGTACGGGAAATTCCCCACTTTATTGCTACCTCGGAGATGCTGTGTCCCATCGCTTGTGCGCCGACTATAACACCACTTTCAAACTCACTTAAATCTTGATAACCTGTCATTGTAGCAACAGTAACCAACCTAATAACTGCGCCAAATACTCGTTGTCTTATGTAGGCGTTACGGGCAACAGCGCCGTATTCTGCTTGTTTACTCTGTATTTGAATACGCACACCTATACCAGTTTCTTTGGCGCTTCAGTGTAGATTCGAGCAGGAGTTCTTAATTCTGAAGAAATATTACGTAGTTCTGTGCCAATGATTGCATTGGTTCCTTTCTCCGATTCGCCAGTGGACATTATCTTAGCGAATCATGTCAACACAAACGTCCGTCCAGAGCCGAGTGCATCCCATTCAAATGGCTGGCTCTGAGCACTATGCGACTTAACTTCTAAGGTCATCAGTCGCCTAGAACTTAGAACTAATTAAACCTAACTAACCTAAGGACATCACACACATCCATGCCCGAGGCAGGATTCGAACCTGCGACCGTAGCGGTCGCTCGGTTCCAGACTGTACGCCTAGAGCCGCACGGCCACTCCGGCCGGCAAGATGCATCACATTAATTTATTGCATACCCCCCATATAAAATTAACCATGCATCTGTTTCTGTACCAACAGCGAATAAAAATTGGACTGAAATCGTCAGAGCTGATATCTTTCATTTTGTCTTAACCCGTTTCCGTGCGAACCACCCACAAGTGTTTCTTCATTATGTTTATTAATGGTTTTTTCCTCTTTCATATGTAGATGTCCTGTAGAAGTCCAGTCTCACTTGTGCACTCTAGAGAGATATCAATCTACTTAAATATATTTCATAGTTAGATAGAACCTGCCTGTTTTTTTTTTATCTTTTATGTAATTAATACAAGATCAGCATCCTTGGTACATGTACGAGGGCTTCTGTGTTACCTGTAGTTTGACATTTTGATACTGTGTATCTGATTTCATGGCAAACGGCCCTGCCATGGTGGTAACTTCGGTTCCCGTCAGATCACAGAAGTTAAGCGCTGTCGTGGTGGGGTAGCACTTAGGTGGGTGACCAACCAGTCTGTCGAGCGCTGTTGGCAAGTGGGGTGAACTCAGTCCTTCTAAGACAAACTGAGGAGCTACTTGATTGAGAAGTAATATCTGGTCTCATAAACTAACATACAGCTGGGGGAACGGTGTGCTGACCACGTGCCCCTCCATATCTGCTGCCAGTGATGCCTGTGGGCTAAGGATGTCACTGGACCGATCGGTACCGTTGGACCTTCATGGCCTGCTCTGGCGGAGTACAGTTTTTTTATCTGACTTTATGGGGGCGTTCTGATTCCCGATAGTGCAGATGGGATCAGACATTAAACTGACCGGTCAAGTCGAAGCTCACAGCAATGTCTTGCAAGCGAACATTACGACTTCAATAAACGTGCACCCAAATCGGTACTGATGAACAAAGTCATAATCATCTTACGGAACAACACACAATCAGAGTTCCAAATCAAAGTTCAGGTCCAGCAAACGAAGGTACAACTCGTGCAAGATAACTTGGCTCCTGGGCAGAAACACACTCTTTTTTTCAGCGCTCGGCGAGTCTACCCCTCTGTTCCGATTCGATGGCAACTCACTTTATTGTCGCCTGCTGGGTTGTACATTTCGTCCGTTACGAACATTCTGTGCCCACTTCAACACGGCTAGTGGCCGACTCGCTATACTGTGGGAACAGAGGCGCGCGCATGCCACGTGCTCTGCAATGTTTCTCAAACGATTTTAAGGAAACTATTTATATAAAAAAAATCATGTTATCACGTCTCAATGCCTCATCCGTCAGCTTCATAACGATCTGCCTAACTTTTCGTAAATATTCATAGTTGTTGTTGATATGTCTGCATAAGCAGAAGAAACTAACGATCAAAGTCCGAAAACAATTAATTGGACTGTTCTATTAACCAAAACAAATTCTCCAAGTATAACACCAACACAAAACAGTGATCCATCTTCGAATCACAACTACATACAAGAATAAGATAGAAAACAACTGAAATAATTTCCTACTAGTCTCCGCCAGAGACTTCTCCGATATACCAAGCCTAATCCAGAGATCAGCGAGAAGATCAAAGACGGGCTGCCAGGGCGGCAGCTATCCACGTGGGCTGGCGGTTGATGAAATGCCGTTGTGCGGCCGAGCGCCGGCCTTTATAGCGCTTCGGCGGATGAGTACCTCGGAACTATTTTCCATCACGTGGTTTGACGTGTGAAAATAGTTCCAGGATCTGCAGCGACCTCTTCCTTATTTTTATGTGGGCCGGTAGTGGCCCCTGGTGGCCGCTGGTGTCTCTGCTGTGTTGTTGTTGTTGTTGTTGTTGTTATTGTGGCCGTTCATCAATATTGCCTGTCGGTTGTGTAGTGCTTCGGTGTGCCTGCGAATCGGGCAACCCTCGGCTGCAGGCTGTCAGTTTGGTTGCTGATACTCTAGGCTCCGTGATGTCAGGTGGAGAAGGCCACAGTAATTATTATATTCTGGTATGAAGTAAGCTATTGCATAAAACTAAAATAGTTCACATGAAAAAGAGAGGTCAGTATGAGTTTGCATTTGGTGCATGTTGCAGCACGCATTCTTCTGTACAAAATGTAGCATACATATCTAATTTTTTTAGACTTGAGTCAAAGTTTATATTTAACGACAATCTTGAGAAAATGCATTACATGTAGCGCACTCAGTTCTGCTTGCGACCAGAAATGATAAAGGGAAGTCAAACATTGATAACAACCTCCATATCTCTCAAATGGTTCGATATATCGAAACGAGTTTTCGGCAAATTGTAGCACAAAAACTGGAGAGAATTGTGCCATATGGGTAACATGGAAACATATAAAACTATTCATATACTGCACTGTATGTATAACTATGCATGTTTACAATGAAATAATCACACGAAATTCTAAATGAACACACACATTTTAAACATAAACACTATCTAGATAATTTTGTTGTCATAATAGAACGTGAAAAGACATAGTCTAACGGTAAATAAAACTTACACGGATCATAGATAAAATTTAAAGTAATTATTTTAAGGGCCACCAATAGCTCATGAAATGAGAATTGGTATGGATTTATAACCACACAAGTGAAAAAATAAGTCATTTATTTTTATACTGAGCATGATTTTTTCACCAGCTATTGACTTCATATGTCCTCAATTGTTTGTTTAATCTCTCAGGATTCTGTAGCAGTTCTGGCTACATTAACATGTTAATGGGGTGAAATTCCGTAAACCCACTGTGTTTTGGTAAAGGAAGCTAATGTTAATACAGCAACAAGAGAAAGAAAGAACGATTTTTCATGTTAGGTGAAAATAATCGCTCCTTTTGTTGCAATTTCTGCATGATCGTGTAACCCATTGTGAGTTTTATGATAGACTGTTGACTTGTCGAATTATTGGTCCTACTGGCATAACATATTCACAAAACCATTACCAGACGTTCTAGATGTAGCTTGCAAATATTGCTTCTCAGTGAAGGTCAGCTGTAGAACTGCACCTCCCCTACCATGCAATGGCCACCTGTTGCGAAGCGCCCACCGCTACTGTTGCTCACACTCTTACACCACTGTCTACACAGAGCAATATGGACTCTAATAGTTGCATTCGAGAGTTGGCATAACAAAGGCCTCAGGGCAGACACAACCTACAGAACCTCCTACTAGACCGAGAATTTATTTTCTGTGGATGACTAACGGCCATTCTCATGCTACATATTCGCCACGCCCCCTGGAGATGCGGCTGCCTATACCCCATTATACACAGCCGACTGTTTGGTCAAAATCGACTACTCGTGGTGAGCGTGCATCACATGACTGCTTGTAAATTAGCAGCAAATCACTTTGCGAGTTGTAACATCAATGACCAAGTGTGGACTTCAAAATTCGGATTACGCTGCTGACTGTACATATGCAGAAATAGGGGACAGTGGCGTTGGCAGCTAACATCAGAAGCTAGTCTATTAATATCATGTTGTCTCCTATTGTATTGCTGGATTTTTTGATTTTATCTGTTCTTAATCTTTATTTTGTTGTTAGAAGCTGACTGGTGAAGTGATAATATTTCCAAACAGTGTTCTCGCACAAGAGAGACCAAATACGTATAAAGGGAAAAGAGCATGGTGAAAAGTAATGCCTCTGAATTTTCTTTGTGAAATCTTTTAAAGCTTCTTACCTAAAACAGACATTATTAATATTCTACACTACTGGCCATTAAAATTTGCTACACCAAGAAGAAATGCTGATGATAAACGGGTATTCATTGAACAAATATATTATACTACAACTGACATGTGACTACATTTTCACGGAATTTGGGTCCATGGATCCTGAGAAACTAGTACCAGGAAAAACCACCTCTGGCCGTAATAACGACCTTGATACGCCTGGGCATTGAGTCAACCAGACCTTGGATGCGTGTAAAGGAACAGCTACCCATGCAGCTTCAACACGATTCCACAGTTCATCAAGAGTTGGGACTGGGGTATTATGACGAGCCAGTTGCTCGGGCACCAATGACCAGACATTTTCAGTTGGTGAGAGATCTGGAGAATGTGCTGGTCAGGGCAGCGGTCGAAAATTTTCTGTATCCAGAAAGGCCCGTACAGAACCTGCAACATGCGCTCGTTCATTATCCTGCTGAAATGTAGCGTTTCGTAGCGATCAAATTAAGAGTAGAGCCACGGGTTGTAGCACACCTGAAATGTAACATCCCCTGTTCAAAGTGCCGTCAATGCCAACAAGAGGAGACCGAGACGTGTAACCAGTGGCACCCCATACCATCACGCCGGGTGATACGCCAGTATAGCGATGACGAATACATACTTCCAATGTACGTTCACCGCGATGTCGCCAAACACGGATGCGACCATCATGATGCTGTAGGCAGAACCTGGATTCATCCGAAAAAAGAACGTTTTGCCATTCGTGCACCCAGGTTCGTCGTTGAGTACACCGTTGCAGGCGCTCCTGTCTATGATGCAGCGTCAAGGGTAACCGCAGCCATGGTCTGCGAGCTGACAATCCATGCTGCTGCAAACGTCGTCAAACTGTTCGCGCAGATGGTTGTTGTAAACGTCCCCATCTGTTGACTCAGGGATTGAGACATGGCTGCACAATCCGTTAGAGCCTGTCACCTCGACTGCTAGTGATTCGAGCCCGTTGGCATCCAGCACGGCGTTCTGTATTATCCTCCTGAACCCACCGATTCCGTATTCTGCTAACAGTCATTGGATCTCGACCAACGCGAGCAGCAATGTCGCGATACGATAAACCGCAATCGGGATAGGCTATAATCCGTGATGGTACGCATTTCTCCTTCTTACACGAGGCATCACAACAACGTTTCACCAGGTAACGCCGGTTGTGAGAAATCGGTTGGAAAGTTTCCTTATGTCAGCACGTTGTCGGAGTTTCCATAGGCGACAACCTCGTATAAATGCTTTGAAAAGCTACTCTTTTGTATATCACTGCATCTCCTTCCTGTCGGTTAAATTTCGCGTCTGTAGCACGTCATCTTCGTGGTGTAGTAATTTTAATGGCCAGTAGTGTATATCTTTGTTCTTCATGTCTACATATTTGCACCTTTCTGCCGATAGAGGACTCCGAATTGTAGCATGTAACTCAGACGTGTGTGCGAAACAGCGTACTGTAATCGAGTTTCGAATTCGAAGAGTTCGTCCACACACGGAGCATCCTTTGTTTTGCATGACAATACCAGACCACACACGAGCACTGGAATGTCTCCAAGAATCAGACGCCTTGCGTTCACTGTCATCGATAATCCACCAGACAGTTCCGGCTTGGCCCCTTCCGATGTTCAGTTATTTCCTAAACTTAAGCAACACTTTAGAGGACCTCACTTTTATAGTGATGAAACTGTGCAAGCAACAAACTCATACATTCTACAGTGACGGTATCAACAAACTGGTCTTTTGTTATAAGAAATGCGTTCGTCGCCAGTGTAACTATGTTGAGAAATAAATATGTAGATATGAAGATCAAAGATGCAGTTTGTTATTAACGTTTTTTGTTAAAAAGTTTTAAGGGTTTTTACATAAAAAATTCGGAGGCTTTACTTTTCAGCACGCCCTCTTGTTTAGATAATATATTACAATCATAGAAAAAGGCTGCAGTGTGCATAGATAAAGACTGAAATAAATAAAAACTTTTTGATATGAATAGTTTCACCAGCTAAAAAGTTGGCTTTATTGAAGGAAAAATAGTTTTGTGCACTTGAAAAAACGAAACAAGACACACGTGATAAACTAAAAGAACGCTATTTGCTAGTCGTTGGTGAAAATTGTGGTCGACGATAAGGTGGAAGGAAGGAATCACCAGGGTTGCCCTTTATATAAGACAGATATTTTCCATGTAGCGTGAGAGTCTCAAAAAACATTTACTGGATAAAGTACAGGAGACTTACTGTGTGCAGTAAGTAGTGCTATGCCTATCTAGATATCCTTTTTCAGTAGTTTCTAAATCGTTTCAGGCAGATCCTGGAATGGCTTCTTGCACCCGTCGTTTTACTACGCACTGGGGCTATGAATTAGGTCAGACGCGTGCGCAAATTAATTGTTGAAATATTCTTTTTAGATGTCCATGTAGCGTCACATTCAGTGTTTATTATAGTCCCTGTTTAGTAATACCGGCATTAAAATCAAAGTACGGTACGTCATAGTAATCACAAACTCCTTTTTCAAACATAAGAACATTCACCGGTATACTTGGGAAGGCAGGGGAACCAGATCTGTCATTGACTATATAATAACAGATCAGGAATTCAGGAAGGCTATGAGGGACACACGTGTATTCAGGGAATTCTTTGATTACACTGACCACTATTTAATCTGCAGCGAAATTGGTATTGTGAGGCCGAAAGTGCAGGAGGTCAGGTCCATATGTAAGAGGATAAGAGTGGAGAAACTTCAGGATAAGGAAATCAGACACAAGTACGTAACAGTGATCTCAGAAAGGTACCAGTTAGTTGAATGTAGTCAATTACAGTCATTGGAAAAGGAATGGTCAAGGTACAGGAACACAGTACTAGAAGTGGCTAAGGAATGTCTTGGGACAGTAGTGTGTAAAGGTAGGATGAAGCAAACAGCTTGGTGGAATGACGCAGTTAAGGCAGCCTGTAAAAGAAAAAAGAAGGCGTATCAAAAATGGCTAGAACTCAGGTAGACAGAGAAAGTTATCCTGAAGAAAGAAACAAAGCCAAACAGATAGTTGCAGCATCCAAGAACAAATCTTGGGAAGACTTTGGAAACAGGTTGGAGACTTTGGGTCAAGCTGCTGGAAAACCATTCTGGAGTGCAATTAGCAGTCTTCGAAAGGGAGGTAAGAAGGAAATGACAAGTATTTTGGGCAGGTCAGGAAAACTTCTGGTGAATCCTGTTGATGCCTTGGGCAGATGGAGGGAATATTTTGAAGAGTTGCTCAATGTAGGTGAAAATACAATCAGTAATGTTTCAGATTTCGATGTACAATGGGATAGGAATGATGATGGAAATAGGATCACTTTTGAGGAAGTGGAGGAAATGGTCAATAGATTGCAGTGCAATAAAGCGCCTGGGGTGGATGAAATTAAGTCGGAACACATCAAATACAGTGGAATGTCAGATCTTAAACAGCTACACAGGATAATTGAAATGGCGTGGGAGTCGGGACAGGTTCCATTAGACTGGTTCAAAAATGGTTCAAATGGCTCTGAGCACTATGCGACTAAACTTCTCAGGTCATCAGTCGCCTAGAACTTATAACTAATTAAACCTAACTAACCTAAGGACATCACACACATCCATGCCCGAGGCAGGATTCGGACCTGCGACCGTAGCAGTCGCGCGGTTCCGGACTGCACGCCTAGAACCGCTAGACCACCGCGGCCGGCCATCAGACTGGACGAAAGCAGTAATCACACCAGTCTTTAAACATGGAAACAGAAAAGATTAACGACTACAGAGGTATCTCTTTCATCAGCGTCGTGGGTAAAATCTTCTCAGGTATTGTTGAAAGGAAAGTGCGAGTGTTAGTTGAGGACAAAAAGGATGAAAACCAGTGCGGATTTAGGCCTCTTAGAGGTTGCCAGGACCAGATCTTTAGCTTACGGCAAATAATGGAGAAGTGTTACGAGTGGAACAGGGAATTGTATCTGTGCTTTATAGATCTACAAAAGGCATATGACCGGGTTCCTAGGAGGAAGTTATTGTGTGTTCTACGTGCTTATGGAATAGGAGGCAAACTTTTGCAAGCAATTAAAGGTCTGTACATAGATAGTCAGGCAGCAGTTACAGTTGACGGTAAATTGAGTTCATGGTTCAGAGTAGTTTAAGGGCTAAGACAAGGCTGCAACCTGTCTCCACTGTTCATATTATTTAAGGATCATATGTTGAAAGCAATAGACTGGCTGGGTGAGATTAAGATATGTGAACACAAAATCAGCAGTCTCGCATGTGCGGATGACTTAGTTGTGATGGCAGATTCGATAGAAAGTTTGCAAAGTAATATTTCAGAGCTAGATCAGAAATGTAAGACTATGGTATGAAGATTAGAATCTCCAAGACGAAAGTAATGTCAGTGGGAAAGAGATATAAACGAATTGAGTGCCAAATAGGAGGAACAAAGTTAGAACAGGTGGACGGTTTCACGTACTTAGGATGCATATTCTCACAGGATGGCAACATAGTGAAAGAACTGGAAGCGAGGAGTAGCAAAGCTAATGCAGTGAGCGCTCAGCTACGATCTACTCTCTTCTGCAAGAAGGAGTGCGACTGCTACGGTCGCAACACACTCTTTATGGCTGTAAGAGAAAATGCTATGGTCGCAGGTTCGAATCCTGCCTCGGGCATGGATGTGTGTGAGGTCCTTAGGTTAGTTAGGTTTCAGTAGTTCTAAGGTCTAGGGGACTAATGACCACAGCTGTTAAGCCCCATAGTGCTCAGAGCCATTTTTTTGCATGAAGGAAGTTAGTACCAAGACTACCTGTGCGCCGTTCAATCTTTCGGCCAACTTTGTTGTATGGGAGCGAAAGCTGGGTGGATTCAGGTTTTCTTATCAATAAGGTTGAGGTTACGGATATGAAAGTAGCTGGGATGATTGCAAGTACTAGTAGATGGGAACAATAGCCGGAGGGTGTCCACAATGAGGAAATCAAAGAAAAACTGGGAATGAGCTCTATAGATGTAGCAGTTAGGGCGAACAGGCTTACATGGTGGGGTCATGTTACACGCATGGCAGGAGCAAGGTTACCCAAGAGGCTCATGGGTTCAGCAGTAGAGGGTAGGAAGAGTCGGGGTAGACCAAGGAGAAGGTACCTGGATTCGGTTAAGAATGATTTTGAAATAATAGGCTTAATATCAGAAGAGGCACCAATGTTAGCACTGAATAGGGGATCATGGAGGAATTTTATAAGAAGGACTATGCTCCAGACTGAACGCTGAAAGGCATAATCAGTCTTAAATGATGATGGTGATGATGGTACGTCATACGATTGAATTAAAATTAAGCAGGACGTAAACATAGAACTCAATACACATCACAGACGGGCACGTGACAGACGCCCTTACACATCCTCCATAAAGTCACGATTACTCGCCTCGCGATTTCGATATTTTTGGTGCTCTGAAGAGAAACGTTCCTAGCTGCCAATTTGCTTCGGACGAAGCCGTGCATGACTGGATACAGTCATGGTTCTTTGTGCAACCTCAAACATTCTTCCACGAAGGCACTGGTCGCCCAGTGGCGTAACTGTATTAACGATTATGGCGGTTATTTTTGAAATAATAATCAGTTTACTAACTTTTTCCCATCTGTCTCGTTTACATTTGACTGTTCCTGAAACACTGTTCTGTGGCAGTGACCACGTGACAAAAGCCTGAATAACCTCCTTTTCATCGAGAACCGCTGTGACGTGCGGGAAGAGTGTTAGTGAGGCTCTGGAAGGTACCGACAGCGATGTGGACTTAGGCCGACCCCTGTGCCTTGCTCAGCTGCAGTAAGTCTCTCGGTTGAGGATCCGATCGAAGAAGTCCCACAGATTCTCAGTTGGGTCTAAGTCAGTGGAATTTGGTGACCAGAGTATTACAGTAAACTCATCCTGGTGCCCTTCATGTAGACTGCGAGCAGTGTAGCACATTGCATTGCCTCGCTGGTAGATGCCATTGTGCCGGGGAAAAACAAACTGCATGTAGGGGTAGACGAGTCCTCATGCTATGTGCATACCTGTCTTGATCCGTTCTGCCTTATAGAATGACGAGATCACCTAGGTAAAGCCATCAAAATATTTCCCAAACCATAACGATCCTTCCTCCTGCCCGGACTAATCTCATGATTGTCGTATGGTGTTTGCCTTCAGTACGACGGAGCATAAAAGGTGATTCATCTGAAAAAGCAACCTGTCGCCTCCTATTAAACCTCCAGTTGCTGTAACAGCGTGCAAATGCCAGTCTTGGTTGCCGATGAAGGCAGTTAGCATTGGTGCATAAACCACGCACCTGCTGCGGAGGCCCATACGCAGCAATGTTCGCTGAACAGTCGTTGAGGTGACATTCTTGATAGACCCTTGGTTCATCTGAGCATTCAGTTGTTGAGCAGTTCCACGTCTTTTGCCCGTACACATCTCCTTTGTCAACTATGGCCCATGGTACACCACACTTACCTCAACGACGGTTTTGGATAGCGTCATTTTGCCATGAACGATATACTTTAACCACGGCTGCACGCCAACAGTTTACAGAGTTAATCATTCCGGAAAGCCGGCCTGAATGGCCGAGCTGTTCTAGGCGCTACAGTCGCTACGGTCGCAGGTTCGGATCCTACCTCGATCGTGGATCTGTGTGATGTCCTTAGGTTAGTTAGGTTTACGTAGTTCTAAGTTCTATGGGACTGATGGCCTCAGCAGTTAAGTCCCATAGTGCTCAGAGCCATTTGAACCCATTTCGTTCCAGAAATGCTGCCACACCTGGCCCGAAAGCCAATGATCATGCCCCTTTGGACGTCGGATAAACGCTTCGTATCCGCAGTAGGACATCGACTGCATTGTTCACAGCACTGCACTGCAAATCTCTGGTGACATCAACCAGGAGTGAAAACAGGCTAACCAGCGAAGCTGCTGTTCCTGTGTGGACCTCAAGAACGATTTCTGACGTCACGGGTGGGATTGGCCTATGTGAGCGGCCGCGTGGGAGCGGACGCTTCGTTGAAATCGTCATCGAGGCTGTGGAAGAAACTACTCCCGCAGCAGATCAGGCCAACGCGTGGTCGGCCTGCGGTGGACTTGGTGTCCCAGTCCGCGTATAAGACGACTGCCAGAGTGTTCGGCGGAGGCCTAGAACGCCCTGGCGGACTGCCTGAAGCGATCCCGCAGCAGCGGGACGCATGCTTCCTCTGTGAAGGAGCCTCGTCGAGTAAAGAGGCGGCTTGTGGAGAGCGAGTCGGAGCGCCCCATTGTGGACACGCTGGAGCATCGCGACGTGCGACGGGTCTGCATTCCCCCACACTATGGCGGCGTACTCGAGCACCGGCCGGACAAGGGCCAAGTACACAGTCAGGCCGTGCCGAGGTGGGAGGGTGGATTCGGGGTTCAGCAGCGGGTAGAGCGCCCGGAGACGCCCAGTCGGTCGCCCCTGATGTCGCGGATGTGCGGCAGCCAGGTGAGATGCCTGTCCAGCGTCACACCGAGCTATTTGCCGGACGGCGACCACGGGATGGGGCCTCCCGAGATCGTGACAGGCGGCAGAGCAGGAGGCAGTCGTCTCAGGGTGAAGACGACCGCCTGGCTCTTGGCGGCGTTAAACTTGAGTCGCCACTTGGTGGACCACGCCCCCAGGACGTCGCACGGTAGTTGCAGTCGGCGGCACATCGCGACCACGTTCATGGTGCGGGTGAACAGCGCAGCGTCGTCGGCATGAAGAGCCAACTCCACGCGCGCCACCCGCGGTCTGTTCACCGCATCTCCCCGACATGCTTTATATAACCTCCACTGCTAGCGCTGCCACCTACCATCAGTGAATAGTTATTGCACGTTGACATCGAACATAGGTGGTGGTCACCTTAATGTGACCGGACTGTATATAAAAGTCCTCATGCTCTATTTTCCAACAAACATTTAACTTTTTCGAGAAACTTAATGCTTCAAAGGTTATCCGCGTTTAAAATTTCCGTGCACTACACTGTTCCAATCTATAAATTGTATAATTTTCAAAATTCTATGCCATAGCTCTGGAGGCCCGATTTTTCTATTTCCAAAAACATAAATTTCACCGAAATGATAGTTTGTTAATTATTCCAGTTAGAAATTTTTTCCCAAAAATTTTTAACAGAGTTTTGGAATCCCTCTGCACATTAAAACTGCTCCGCAGCAAAATAGTTACGACACTTTTGGAATTTGCTGGTTTTACAGATCTTAGTTAAATCAACTTACTTTCCAGATTGTTGTTTGTTTATCCATTGTAACTTTACTATCTTTTATGTTAATATCCAAAATGAAACGGCCTGGTAATTTACCAAGCCGGTCGGAGTGGCCGAGCGGTTCTTGGCGCTTCAGTCTGGAACCGCATTGCTGCTACGGTCGCATGTTCGAATCCTGCCTCGGGCATTGATGTGTGTGATGTCCTTAGGTTAGTTAGGTTTAAGTAGTTCTAAGTTCTAGGGGACTGATGTCCTAAGCCGTTAAGTCCCATAGTGCTCAAAGCCATAATTTACCAATTTGCAGGCGTCACACTCAAAGCATGAATTAGTCCGCGTCCTCTATTCAAACAGTGCAGTCATTATGTTATTAGTCAGTCACCTGCAGATAGTCAGATTGTGTAAATCTAAGTGAGTCGTGGTCAGATGTTGAAAGTGTATAGTTGCTATTTTAAGTTCGCAATGAAACTCATAACATGTACAACTGTTTTGTTGATTATTGCCACTGGTTAAAATTTTGAACGTTAAGAAACTTCAACATCGCAGCCCCGAAACCTGGGTTAACACTTAACACTAGGTGCTTTTTTTGCAATCGAGGCGGCTTTTAGTTTTTTAATTTTGAACGATCTTCTGGTTAGTGTAGTTTACTGGCCTATGCAAAGATAAAGATGTCCTACAGTTTACAAAGCTGACCATCAAACTAAACTGTGCGTCAGTAAATGTGAAGAGAAATCAAAATTTAATTCTACACAGTTGTGAACGTCAGTTAATAACAGTTCACTAACATAAATACCCACTGATAGGAGATTAAAGTACATATTCTATGGGACTTATGATGCAGAGACAAATCATCCACGTCGATTAGTTATAAAATTTCTGGCAATGATTCCGACAAAATATGTTTACAGCGTCATTACATTCGAAATGTCTTCATTTGTTTAAGAAAACATAGTGTATACACTTACGTACTTTGAAGTGGTGAAGGCTTTCTAATCGATGTTCTGGATGTTCGAGATCGACAATGACACATCACGAACAATCGAGCATTCCGCGCTCAGAAATCTCGAATGCTCCGCACGCTAGTTGCGCAAGCTCTGTCACATGGAAATGTGGTGGGTGTGGAGTAAGGAGAACGTGGAGGCCAATTCATGGTCGACATTGTGCAATCAGTGCTTGCAGACGCTTTGTATCCAGAACTGCCCTTTCATCTAACGACCCGTTAAATGAGCTCCAATGTGTTACAACTACTTGTTTGGCTGCACAACCTTTGTTGTAAAAAGTTGTGTGGTATCTCAGTCAGCATGTCTCATTTGGTTCGCAATTTATAAAAGAAATTACCTGGTTTCTGTTCATTTTTCGTGGCAGGTCACACTATATTTTCGACTTCGAATTATCTCTCATTTTATGACTCGTTAATTCTTTTTTTCCTTAATTCTGGACTATGTTATATTTACGATTTTCAGTCATATGCTATTCAGCTAACCAGAATACCGCCCTTTGCCGTGGATATTATTTAAAGTACGAGGACGCCAACAGATTACATTCGAGAGTTTTTTGCCTGCTGTTTCGCTTTGTTACAGAACACATTCAAACTTTCCGTTTATCACAGTAACTGTTCTCGGCATGAAGGAATCGTCAATATTTACTTCTATTTTCTGTGTAGCACCATAATATTCGAACGTTTGGAATAGATGTTTGCAAAGTAAGTGATGTGCAGCTGATCTGATCGTAACACCCGATCCAAGCATGAATAACACGTAAATGGTGCCAACGATAACTCGCTTCGTAACCAAACTCAAAGTTCCAGCATTACACAAATGATGCAACTACAGCTTTGCGATAAATACGACATCTTCGCTCGAGGGTCTGACATGTCAGACTTTTCAGCATTTCTCTGGCTCTTTCCGCGGATCAAACAGAAATTTCACAATCCTTCCTCCCACTCTCAGTTTGTTTTACCTGACGTGGATACTATACATTGGAACAACGTAACTAAAAAAACGCTTACGTGTGTTTTGAAACCAATGTCCTTAAATTAACTACATTTCGTTGGTATATCGCCAAAGATACCGCGCTCGCTGCTTGTGATAAACAAGAGTGAAATCATAGGACTGTTTTTTTCATAGAGCCTGTATTAATCAACGTATGCAAACGAAAATGACAATTTCGTTGCTTGACTGTACAGGAAATTGTATCTACTGTCACACGCAACAACCACATAAATGTTTAAAGATCTCAGATCATATTTCATTTTTGCCACCTGTGCGATTCTCGTTTTTTAATATATTTATAACGCTCATCATAGGACGGTAGAACAAGATGTACAGTACTAATCAAAACATGATGTAAAATAATAAAATTTTCTGATGGTGACAGGTGTACTGAACAACATTACACCAGTATTTACATCATTTTCATACTAATGATTATAATTATTACAAATTGTATGTTTTTAGGTTGGTTAGTACCTCCAAGTATATGTGTGTGTGCCAAGATCAAGCCATTAATGCTCATTTTCCCCTGGGCAGTAGGCCAGGTGTTGAAGTGTTGATGCATCTATGCAAAACTGTTAGCCATACTGACAGGCGTATTCCACTTAGTAGTGCAGTTATGACCATGCAGAAAACATCAGGTAGTAAAGTTTGTGACATGTTTGGGGGAAGACAGTTTGACTCATAGAAGAAACAACCATACACTGATGTGTGTACATATTAAGTTAAAATATAAAAGTATTTGCACTTATACCAGTTACACAGTATTTCACTTTAAATTAAGAAAAATGTTAAGTGTGTATGACGTAGTAGTCGGATATTAATGTACATGTACAACTAAAATGTCTTTGGTACTGAACAGTCCTTTTTTCCTGTCTTACCTAAATGTGCAAGGCAGCACAGTGGCAAGGTATTGGTCTCCCAACCAACAGGATGGCAGTTCCAACTGCCCTCTGGCCCCACCAAATTTAGGTCGTCCCTGATTTACTTAAATTCATTCAGGTTGTAATGGTACAGTTAAAACCGTTTTTTTCCTAATGTTAACTTCAAATATAAGCCTGGAAAATACTACTGTTCTATACTGATAATAGTACCATAAAACCATCATGTCTGTTTGAACAGGATATTCTCCAAAAGTAGCAGACGCATGGTCATGAGGTTTTCGTGGGTAATTTTGTCGTAGTTGGGGCAACATACAAGTTTTATTTCATGAAAACTGGATCACAAAAAAAGATATCATAATTCAAAGTTTGGTCTAAAGCTGCCTGCTGTGTGTTTCAGGCGTGGACCTCATTATAAGTTGCTTTTTGCACGACCAGCTGTCTGATGTTAGTGAAACAAACAAGCTCTTTGTTCGTGTCCCCAATCATACTACTTCAAATGTTGTGTTCAGATGTTCAATCATCACAGTTTAGTACACCAAAGAGCCAATAGTGGGTGTTGTTAGTTTCGTAGTACACCAGAGAACCAATAGATGGTGCTGTTAATTTCTTTTAACTAAGTGACAGACGTGTTGTGCACGTTTACGTCATAGAATTACGTGATACAATCTTATATTTATGAATACAAACCAACACCAAGATTTAATTGCTGATTTCGCGATTTCGCTTTGTATATTAAAAACTTAACATTTCCTTGCCTAGGCTTTATTTACATTCTATCCTAGGAAAAACGAATTTATTATGGTTGCTTTGAAGGTTGGATGCTCCCTCATTACATTTTAATTTCGTTTTGTTTACACACAAAAATGGTTAGAAAATGGACGAGTCTTTCCGAAAGACTGACGACTATGCCGTCTCAAGAATCCAATGAAGATCGTGAGGCGACACTTGCTGTGGCTCAAGAACATCAGGTTTTAACTCATTCTTTGGAAACTCCTTCCGAAAGCGAGAGACGACAACTCTGATCGAGGCCATTATGCGTTGCGTCTCTACTCAGAGTCCTTCACTCACAGAAGCTTAAAGTTACTTCTCTCCATTGTAAGATAATAGAAGCGGAAATTCTGCAGGCAGTGGCACAGGCGAGAGAGGTTTTATACACTAAATCCTGCTTATTTCTATCAGTTTACAAGTTAGCATAAAACCTGTACAATTCCTGGTGAGCTTATGTTCGCCATGACTATATAAACAAAGCAAACGGCCAGAAGCTGTGTGTTCCAGGCGTGGACCTCATTATAAGTTGCTTTTTGCACGACCAGCTGTCTGATGTTAGTGAAACAAACAAGCTCTTTGTTCATGTCCCCAATAATATTACTTCAAATGTTGTAAACAAAGAAGCTTTATAAGTAAAAAATAAATTATACACGTTCACATGTAATTGACAAAGAACTTAAAAGCTACCACCAAGCTTCAAATTCCAGGGAATGCGGTACCTGGATGATGTGCATGTGCTGGAGGCATGGAAAAATAGCCCAAAAGCCATGGGGCCCACAACACATTGTTGCTATGCAGAAACAAGAAAATTGTGTAATTGTACAAGCCAGTCATTGCCTTGTATTCGTTCAGGAGTGACCCATATACACTGCCTGACAAAAAAGTGAAGCATCCTGAAGACATGGTTCCACGTCAATGTAGCTTCACACCCATACACACCATTGGCACTATGTAAATGATTAAAGATGCATTTCCTTGTGGCAGGTAGATGGCTCTGAGCACTATGGGACTTAACATCTGAGGTCATCAGCCCCTAGAACTTAGAACTACTTAAACCCAACTAACCTAAGGACATCACACACATCCATGCCTGAGGCAGGATTCGAACCTGCGACCATAGCGGTCACGCGGTTCTAGACTGAAGTGCCTAGAACTGCACGGCCACACCAGCTGGCCGTGACAGGTAGAACGGTCATCAGATTTCATTAGTGTTCGTGTTTAGTGTTGTTACCAGGCCTGGTAGAGTACATAATGGGCGTAAATAGCACCAGTTGTTGAGTGATCACTATGGAGAATACAGAGATGCAACCTATGTGTGTCAGATGACATTATCAGCTATTAACAGAGTTTGACAGAGTCCTTACTGTGGGTCTCCTTTTGGCTGGCTGGTCGTATCGTGCAGTATCCAGATCTGTGGGGCATTCAGATGTAACAGTGGCCCGATGTTGAATAGCATGGAAATGTGGGGGCAGGCATACTTGCCATCAAGGTTCTCACTGATCATGTCTGACCATAACAATGGAGTATTACTGTATTGTACACCAAACCCGTCTTAACCACTTCACATCTGTGCCTGCCATGTGAGAAGTTCCTCCTCCCTTCGTCGCAAACTAGCAGCAGCTATAGTAGGAAAATACTGTCCCATGCGAGGTCTGAAGCTTTTACCACAGGTAAATGACTGAGTTTATAGTGGTGCCGCGACTTTGAAGCATTGAACACTAATGAATTGCGTCACATTATCTTCAGTGATGAATCACGGTTCTGTACTGCCCTGGATGATCATCGTCAGCGAGAGACGTCCCATTTTCCAATGTATTCGAGAGAGAAAGCGGTGTTACATCTGATACTAAGGTGTGGAGCAATTGGGTATGACTTCAAGTCATGGCTGATAGTCATTAAGTGAACTCTTACGGCCAACGGTGTGTCACAGACATCCTGCGTCCTCATGTGCCACCTCTCATATGATAGCAGTGTGCTCCCACTTTTCCACGGGGTAAAGCTCGTCCACTCATGACACATGTCTCTGTGAACTGTTTCCATTACATTGACTTACTTCCGTAGCCAGCAAGATCCCCAGATTTGTCCCCAATAGAACACATGTGCGACCACCTCATATGTAGACTGAGTCCCATTGTCATTATGTGGGTAACCAAGGACCAGTTGCCACAATTTATGGTTATAGTCCAGCCAGAGTAAAAAGTCCCTCACAGTTGCAGTGAGGTGGATGTGGTAACTTTACATGCTTACCTGAAACAACTACATAACGCGATTTTGAAAACATCTATAGGTTCAATCCCGTCTCCGGCCATCCTGATTTAGGTTTTCCGTGATTTCCCTAAATCGCTTCAGGCAAATGCCGGGATGATTTCTTTGAAAGGGCACGGCCGATTTCCTTCCCCATCCTTCCCTCACCCGAGCTTGCGCTCCGTCTCTAATGACCTGGTTGTCGATGGGACGTTAAACACTAATCTTCTCCTCCTCCTCCTCCTCCAAAACATCTATATGGCAACGCATCATTGATGTTGCAGCTATATGATAGATTATTGTTTACAGCTGCAGCCGTTAGCGCTACACAACTGATAGCTGGCGGCAGCGCTACTAACTGTCAGGGATCTTCTTACGCCTCAGGAGAAGATGCAGTAGCTTTATGCCACATTTCCTAACCGAATTAGTGCATGCATTCAGATCAAAGAGAGTGCAACGTCATATCGATAAGTTAGCTCATACTGCCAAGTTCTTTGTAAATTTCACTCGAATTTGTGATCACTGAAATAACTTGTGAATAAAACAGTGAATAAATACATCACATAACCAATTAATCTGTGAAGTTTTATTTCCTCCTCCCTAACTGCGTGCTTGTTGTCAGAGAGTATATCTATAATTACGGCAGAGGTGTTGTGGGTATAAATGAATTCCTATTAAAGCTTGTTAAGGACTTTAATATTATAAGGCATATGAGGTGCACTGCCTGTAATATTATTTCAAGGGCAATTTCTCCTTTGTTTTCAGCAGTCCGCGGTTTTCTTCACAAGGTGAACTGATGGCAGTTGAATTAATATATTTTCAATCAAACTGACAGATTTTGTAGCTTTTCCAATTGCTAAGCGAAGTGTAGATATTGATTTATTCCTTGTTTTGCCATTTATACTCTTCGGTGATCGTCAGGGTCAGGAGCGCAGGTCATTATTAACAGCAGTCAGACAAGTTATAGGGCCCCAGATATGATTTTTATGTAGTTACATCAGTTTTTTTCGGGGATTTTTGCTTTAAACTCCTCATAGACGCGGTTCATTCAGACAGACTATAGTAACAAAAATTACACTGAGGTGACAAAAGTCTTGGGATAGCAATATCCACATATTCAGATGGCGGTAGTATCGCGAACACGAAGTATAGAAGAGTGATGCATTGGCGGAGTTGTCATTTGTGCTCGGGTGATTAATCTGAAAACATTTCCCACGACATATGGACGCACGGAAAGTAACAGACTTTGAACGTGGAATGGTAATTGAACATAGACACATAGGATATTCGACTTCGGAAATCCTTAGGGAATTCAATGTTCCGAGATCCGCAGTGTCAAATGTGTGCTGGGAGGCATTGCTTCTCACCACGGACGACGAAATGGCCGACGGCCTTCACTTAACAACCGAGATCAGCGGCATTTTTGTAGAGTTGTCAGTGCTAACAGACAAGCAACACTGCGTGAAATAACCGCAGAATCAATGCGGGATATACGACGAGCGTTCGGCTAAATGTGGCGTGAATGGCCTATGGCAGCAGATCGCCGACGCGAGAGCCTTTGCTAACAGCGCGACATCGCCTGCAGCGCCTCTCCTGGGCTCGGGGCCATATCGGCCGGACCTTGTACGACTGAAGAACCGTGGCCGAGTCAGATGAGGCCCGATTTCAGTTCGTAAAAGCTGATGGTAGGATTCGAGTGTGACGCAAACCACACGAACCCAAAGACCCAAGTTGTCAAAAAGGTCCTGTGCAAGCTGGTGATGGCTCCAAGTCGTGTGGGCTGCGTTTACATGGAATGGCCCAGCCGAACCGATCATTGACTGGAAATAGTTATACTCGCCTACCTGGAGACCATTTACTCCCAAACAAATATGGAATTTTTATGGACGGCAATACGCCGTGTCTTCGGGCCGCAGTTGTTCGTGACTGGTTTGAAGAACGTTGTGGACAATTCGAGCGAATGATTTGAGCACCCAGATCGGCCAACATGAACCCCATCGAACATTTATGGGACATAGTCGAGAGGTCAGTTTGTACACAAAATCCTAAGTATCCACTTAGCCGCTGCGTCACAAATGGTGTTTTGGGTGCTTCTCTACCCGCAAAACTCCGAAGAATGATAATAAACAAATGTGTAGTATGTCTGAGGAAACGTACTGTTTTCTCACAATTTTAGCGACTGTATCGCTAACTGGCTAAGATACACTTCCGAAATATAATTTACTTGTAGTGAATTTACACAGAAATGAACTGCAAAATCTCGCTTTAGACAGGCATTTCGAGTTTGTCTTACTGACAGAGGTATTGTCATGTTCGGGCCAAGAGTCGAACAAA
This sequence comes from Schistocerca gregaria, assembly GCF_023897955.1. NCBI lineage: Eukaryota > Metazoa > Arthropoda > Insecta > Orthoptera > Acrididae > Schistocerca > Schistocerca gregaria. The sequence continues at coordinate 208,272,118 of NC_064926.1, forward strand.
AGCAGTTAATTTTTTCTGTCACTGGTAAAAAGATGTATTGGATGTAATATTGAAAACTGTTTTCCTCCATCTTTTCAGATTTTACTACGAAAATTACAAGTTATTTGAAACTAAACGGTCATTGTTTAAATTTTTAGTCCTAATTTGCGCTGAGGTTCCTGAAGCGAAATATAAAGCTGCGGAAACACTATTCCACTAACACTTATCACCGGAATTGTCGTATACAAATGTGCCATTGCATTCATCGACTACAAACCGAATTTCTTTTTTCTCTCGAAACGTGCTGTTTGCACGCAGTTCTTGCACGAAAAGTGACTGATTGGTAATATACACAGTATTTTAGGGATTTCCGAGAAGCTTCATCTTCACGTCAGCTACGAATTCCTCTGTAGTGTTACCTGTTAATGACATCTCCCCAACACGTTTCTTTGAGGTAAAGTTCGTAATTTTGCAACGTCCTTTTCCTGAATCTGTGTAAACACTTCGAGAAAGCCGGGAAATCGGTAATGTTCATCTCACTTGCAATTCACAGCTCCTGGTCTCGTAGATCTCTCTCGGTAACAGTGCATTGAGTCTAATCTTTCGATTAGTTTTTCGTTCGTTCTTTCCCGAGTTTCATTTTGGAGCGTATTTCGTAATTCGTGTAAATCCTTCTTTCATGTATGCAATTCGTTTTCAGATTTTGCGAAACCAGCTTTGCAGACAGCTTAACTTTTAGAGCTTTATCCCTCCTTCTTTTAACCAAAAAATTCTTTGTTACTGAAAGCTACTACTGCATATATTTTCTTTGGACTTAGAAGGTAATCTGTTTTTGTCCTGGATTTTAATTAGCTCAACAGTCATCAATCGAACCACAGTTCACATAATCGACAGAGTTATCTCCTGTTTCCATTAATGTTTCCATAATTTCTAATGAAATGTCCACATCATTCCAATGATTATCGAAGAAATCAACTAATAAATAACACATATATAGATCTTCAGGAAAAGTAGGTGATTTCGATTGCGTGCCACGTTTTTCATATTTCACCTTTGCAAGATTGAAAACATACTTGGATTCCACTTTACTGCAAACTCTGATACATGCACAAGGAAAAATGTTATTAGTAAACATATACGAAGAAATCACCAAGAAAATTTATTAGCGATACCGCAAAGGCAACTGCTTATTTTTATAGTATTAAAAGAGTTGTTAATTCGAGCGAATAGCAACTGTGAACAATTGTGTTTGAGAAACTATCAACAGAAATTGAAATTCACTTTACAAATTACGATCGCATTGCGCCGTAATTCTGCTTACTGATGTGCCTTCATCCGAGGATATTTGCGCGACGAGTTACGCAAGAGGGGAGATTGACAGATCAGCTGTTGCGGAACATCCTTTACAGTCAGATGACCACCACACTCATTTTGATAGGACTTAAGTATTGGCAGCTGCAAGCGGATACCATGAAAGGCTATACAGAGAGGCCGTAGAGAGAGTCAAGCATCCCAGGAATCTCAATTGGAAGGGGGGGGGGCGTGAAATTAAATGTAATTTGGATTCCGGAGCTGAATTAGATGTGTACCAGTCTTCCATCATGGGATGATAGTAACAGCGGACGACGGCAGTCAACGGCTAATTGAGCTCGCGTATTCAAAACATGTGACGTCACGCAACTGCGCGGAAACTCGCGGAAACGGAATTTTGCTGTAGTCAGTAGCAAGCCAGGCTGTGAATCGAACATTCGACAAAGCTACAATTCCCCTTGAAAATGTTCTCCGCGGATGGGGACGAAATGTCGGGTTTCAAAGTGAAATTCCTTCGACCACGGCATAATAGCCCGGAATATATTATTAATTGAGACAATTCCGAGCGTGAAAATTTAAATTTTACAATTCCAGTTATACATGTCTTTAGCTTCCTGGCGAGCTACGAATTTGGCAAATGTCAACATTTTTTAAAAATACTTGAAGGTAAAACTTTGACATAATATTTGTCTCGGTGTATCTTCCTGTATAAAAAATTTCAGGACTGCACAGTTCTCGTGTGAGCAGTATAGATGTCTGTACACCGCTGCAAGGCGGTGGGTGATAATAACCCAAAAGCAATCCCTCAAGACATAAACAGTACGTTTACTGTAACAGAATAAAACGTTGTTGGTGCTTATCTTCGTGACGCGTTCTTCAAATCATTCATATACAATTCGGAAGCGATGATGTAGTGCATTGTGTTGCTGAAACCTCAGATCCCTCCTTATGTGCTATAAAGAGCGAGGTTGCGCAGTCTTAAGACACTCGACTCATCTTTGGGAGTCCGCAGCTCGTGGTCTCGCGGTCGCGTTCTAGCTTCCCGAGCACGGGGTCCCGGGCTCGATTCCCGGAGGGGTCAGGGATTTTCACCTGCCTCGAGATGACTGGGTGTTTGCCGCGCTGTTTGAGGCGCCGTGTCACTGACTGCGCGGCCCCTCCCGCCGGAGGTTCGAGTCCTTCCTTGGGCATGGGTGTGTGTGTGTGGTGTATACGTTAGTTTAAGTAATGTGTAAGTCTAGGAACCGATGATCTCAGCAGTTTGGTCCCTTTGAAATTCACACACATTTGAACATTTTTTGACTGTGTGTCTGTGTTGTCCTCAATATTTCATCATCATTCATGAAAGTGGCGAGTCTGGACTTAGCAAAGGTTGGGAATTTGTACGGGCGCTGATAACCACGCAGTTGAGCGCCCCACAAACTTAACATCATCATCATCTTTGGAGGGGGGGGGGGGGGGGGCATCGATTGAAAGTGTTTAAGTGAGATGTGCTCGCAAACGCCAGAAACTGGTGATCGTGTTGTACGCAGGACGATGGGGCACAATTCCAGGGTGACACATATTTGATAAGAAGAACCCAAAAAAAGAACCAAATGTCATTTAACCTTACGAAACTAGCACATCAACAAACCGTAATATAGTTATACACCTGAAAACATTGTATAACACATTATTATATGTATACAATAAATACACATACAGGCCTCCGAGGATGCTGCGTAAGCAAAAGGAAGCGAAACAGGTATGGCTTATGCTGTGACCTCCAAAAGAAGCGTAGAGAAGAGTGCCGAGCTGCCTACGACTCAAAATAATGTGTGTGAAATGTTGTGGGACTTAACTGGTAAGGTCATCAGTCCCTAAGCTTACATACTACTTAACCTAAGTTATCCTAAGGACTAGCACACACACCCATGCCCGAGGGAAGATTCGAACCTCCGCCGGGACCAGCCGCACAGTCCATCACTGAAGCGCCTGAGACCGCTCGGCAAATCCCGCGCGGCCCTACGACTCAAGGGTGACTTACTCGTTAGTTAATCTCCAAAAAGGACACAACCGACAAGGAATACATTACGATTCTGCCTTACGACACACAAGTAGTTCCACAGTGGACATCCATTCCACCAAACGTGGACATAAGCAGACACACGGCCCCACTCAGCAGTTAGTTAATCAGTACCTGAGATTGTACCTCTTCAAATAACACCTTAGGACAGTGTTTCAGAACTCATCTACAGTCGCTACCAACAAGAGCTTACTGGAGACTATACACTTGATGTTAGTTATCGTTCACTTGATCTGTGGTTTAAAGACAGATGAGTGCAAGTGAATGGAAATCATTAGTCTGTATTGCCACCCACCATCTTCATACTCCAGTTAAGTGCTGGAAAACGTCTTTCAATAAATCATTGTAAGTTGTTGCTGATCTGTGTTGACGTCTGTTTTTGCCATATCTGTTGGCTAAGCCTATCTATTCCTGCGGCGACTGTGTATAGTTTCTGCGTGTAAGCAAGCCACTTAAAAACAGCAATTACGCTTTGTTAGAGGATTCTCTTCCTGCCACATTTATATGCTTCACGCCAAGTGCATTTGGTTAATAAAATAGCATAAAAACATACAGGCTCTTATTTAGTTGCATAAATGGACCACATCTTAAACATAATAATAATGTATATTGGAAAATGAATTGTACACTATTGAATACTTGTAAATTTGTTGGGTACAACAGCGACAGCAATGATCTCGTAACAACAGAGCAGTCTTGATCACATAAAAACATTTTTATTCACAAGTGGTCGCCGGTTTCGAACCGATGAGGATCATCTTCGGACCACACTCTAGTGATAACGCGTGGAGACGTGGCACGGAGCAGAAACTGTAGATACCACCCAGCGGTCGACGTCAGTGGGTGGTATCCACAATTCCTGCTCTGTGCCATCACCACATGTTATCACTGGAATATGGTCCGAAGAAGATTCTCATCGCGTCGAAATCAGTCGCCACTTATGAATAATAGTGTTTTTTGTGATCAAGACTGTTCTGCACAATATTTTATTACTACTGAGTACAATTCGATGCGCTATCAGCTTCGGTAATAAACTGAAAAATACCTTCTATTAGAATTCAGTTCTTAGCTATATTTGCTACTCACCGCCACCATAACTGAGTGGCCATCGTCTCTAGGTTCCGTCCACTTACAAAGAACGGTCAGTTTTCCACATTTGCATTTCCGGACGTTGTCTGCTGATTTGCTGTATTTTTTGCTAATAATGTTTTTCTCTCACACATTCTCTTAAAAAAATAAAAAAAATAAAGGCGGTGAAGTGGAAATCAAGAGGTTGCGGGATCGAATCTCGATCTCACCACGGACTTTCCAGTACCCGTTTTAAAATTAAAAAAAAAGAAAGTGGTCAGAGTGAATGGCTGCCACGCTGAGCACCCGCGTTCGTTTCCCGGTATGCCAAGGATTTTTTGCTTGGTAGCAGGACTAGTATGGGGGGTGCACTAAGCCTCGTGAGGTCAACTGAGGAGCTTCTTGACCGAACAGTAGCGGCTCCACGGTCTCGAAAGTCTGCAAAACGCTTAGGGAGAACTGTGTGCTGACCACATGCCCCTCCATACTGCGTCCACATGACATCACAGGGCAGAGGATAACACAATGGCCGGTAGACATCCCTTGGGCCTCAACGTCTTGAACGAGGAGCTATTAGAGAATAACTGCGAGCGAATCCTGTCTTAAGTCCACTTATGTTACTTAGTGTATTTGTCTGGAGCGTAGCTTTGTACACAAGTGAAACGTGAACATTAAATAGTCTGGACAGGAAAGAATAGAAGCTCCGAAATATTTTGCTGCAGAATAACGCTGGAGATTAAATGGTGAATAACTAACGAAGACGTACTGAATCGAAATGGGAAGAATACAGCGCATGGCACAATCTGACTAAAAGAACAGATCGGTAGTAACACAAATTCTGAGGCACCGAGGAATCGGTCATTTGGTAGTGGATGAAAGTGTGGCGGGTGAAAATTGTAGAAAGAAACCAAGGCTCGAATATAGTAAGCAGATTCAAATTGATGTTGGTCGAAATAGTTAAGGAGGCATATAGAGGCTTGCACATGGTAGATTAACGTTGCATAAAACTAGTCTCTGAAGTGAAGACTGCACAAGCAACAACAATAATGGACGATTTATCGGTCTGAAAAGACACTATGTTTTCCTTTCACAGAAGAAGTCTACAACAATACTCGTGTAAGGGGACGAGCATTGTTCTTTTGGAATGTAGGTTAGTTTAATCAATGGTACTACTTCGGATTGTACAAATTTCTGCCAGGCAGCGGTCGCTATCAAGAGTATCTGCAATTTAAGGTAGCTGGAATAGCCCATGATATCCAGCAGCGACCCAGACAATCATGCCACCTGATTCTCGAAGCGATGTTTATGTACACAGCGAGTCATCTGTGGGTGATAATCACTGTAGCTAGACTTATCGCAAAAGACGATTTGTCACTCATCGCCAAGAAACCGTTTACAGTGAGATCCCATTTACGGGCAGCAGATACCACCAAAGAGTGGAGACAGACGTTGGCGTTCTGCGAGCAGTACTACAGCCTTGCAGCAACACTTGAGATGAAACTCGACGGTCCATTACTGCCACGGGAGAAACACGTCTGTCATCGCTACGCCAGCTTTACGGCCAGCCATTCCACAACCCTGTTTACGACTAGTCCCGCCTTTTTGCTTCATGCCTATCACACTCGTTCTACGGTAGAACCATTAAGCCGTGTATGGGTACATCGCGGTACAGCAAACCACACTTGAGAAGACCTGCCCCGTTAAAACATCGCCCCATGGTATATATGTTGCACTTCCGCCCCGATAATGTTTACTGCTGACACAAAACGAGACACAGGCTTTAGATTCAACGCCCCTCTCCTGCTCTTTGTGTGCACACCTAACATGTTCTTTCAGCTCAGGCAGGCTCCTTGTAATTGTAATCATCAACCCATCAAACTACTGTATCGTACAAAGATCAGAAGAATAGTATTGCGTTATGGATAGGTGGCTGAGGCGCGGGAGATAAATCGGAGACTCCAACAGCGTGATGGAACATTAATGCCAGCGATGAAATAAGTGAACAGACGCTCTAATAAATGACAGTGAAATGAGGTAGCATGAACGGACATCATAAATGGTGAGCTCACACATACAGCATTGTAATAACGAGGTGAGGTAAAAGCGGTAGCAAAAAAGGGATTCTGCAGCAGGCCGGGAAATACTATGCAGTGAAAGACAGAGGAAGACACTATTTGTAGGTAGGTGCATCATTAGATAAACTGAGATACCTAGACGCATGGCTCATTTCCGGCAGAACAATTAGACTTAAGAGAAAAGTTCCAAGGAACGGATATAGATCTACAGAGTGGTCACAAAGTCCCATTACCCTCTACATATTGCGTAGATGTTAATGAGTCCACTTACATCATGGAGGAAGAGATCGGAATGAGCACCTGGGCTCACTAACGACCCCACACAGGAAAATCAGTGACAGATATTCGACTTGATTTCACTGTAAGGTTTCAGAAGCCTTCCACACAAAACAACAGTTTTACTGTGGGAGGAAAAGCTCTTTGCAACTGGTTGTACAAAAGATAAGAACCGCTTAGGTAGATGACCAATATGACTGGAAACGTGTGTGAAGACTGAAGCGTCTGTCGAAACAAATTTATTCGTAAGCTGTCACGAGAATTGGCAGTTCCATACTCTGCAGTAGAAAGACATATTAGGAATGAGTTAAAGTTAAGTGCATTTAAACCTTCGTCTGTAAACTATTTCAATGATAATGACATGCAAAAGCGTCATCGGGCTTACGGACGAATGCTCGATGTCTTAAAGGGGAAAGTGTTTTTCTCGCATGAGTGTGCCATATATCGCAGTGCAAAAACGAGAACCATTTATTTCTGGAGAAAAATAAAACCCCATTTTTATGGAGAACTTGAAATCAGTCCGTCACATTTCATCATCTGAGCTGCAGTGTCTACAAACCAAATTTGGTAAGTCCATATTTCTTTGACGCTGCTGTGAATTGCGTGTCTCACCATATTAAATGATTGTTTTATTCCACATCTGCTAGATCAGGAACAGTTCGGTAGTGTATATTTCCAGTGTGATAGAACACTATCTCGTAGTGCTATTGCCGTTAGAGGATATCTCAATGACATATTGCCTGACACGTGGGTAGGGTGTGGTTCTCTTCTGCCAATTTACCTACACCTTCGGAGTGACCACCCCAAAGTCCTGATCCATCGTCTTACGACAGTGCATTAAGGAGATTAATTAAACAGAAGGGTGTTGCCACATCTTACGGAAAAAGGGTTCTAATGTTGGAGTAAGACTAGAAAACCTCATCCGGTTTGGTTTTTTTCAGGAGCAACACACGGTCTACAGGGCTCGTGGTGATCATGGTATTGGTGTTTGTCATGGTGATGATGGTTATTGTGATTGTCGTGGTGATGACAGTGATATCAACAGTTTTAATCATGCATATAATGGTAATGAACATGGTCATGATTTTGACAACACTGTGTTGCCTCCTTCACTGTTGCGCAATTTTCCCAAAAGATTTTATACTCAACAAACAATTCTAAAGCAGCGGAAAGTACCTGAAGCAATTATCACTTCCTCTTTTCTTTCTTCTGTTTTCTTCATCCTGCAGTCAAGTTCCTATGACCCTCTCCCTCTCCCTTACATGGGATATAGGGTAGTGGATGGAAATGCGATGTCCCAGTATATTTCATGTAATACATTGATTATCTTCTTGCTGTTCTTCTCCTTCTTTCTCTTGCGCCTTTGTCCCACATCGGCGCAGTGTCGACCTGGTTATTAACGAATTTGCCTTTGTTAATTTATGGAGTGTCCAGATGTCCTCCGTGTCGCCACCCCATTACCTGCATGTAGTGTCATTTATGTGAAGATTAGCGAAAGATATGTAAATGTTTGCAAATCCTGTAAATGAGGTGGGACTTGGGTACCAGCAGGGTCATATTTAGGGTGCATGGCACCCCTACGCAATAATTGATTTTACGCCGCTTTGCCCTCCCCCCCCCCCCCCCCCCATCTCCCACTTCCCAAATTTAAGCTTTGCTGGCGTACGCTGGCGCCAGCACACCATGCGACATAGAGGTTACGAGAGTATCGACAGAGGCCAATGACAGACTCGCTGGAAACGCGACACCAACGCCCTCTCGGCCCCAGGACCACTGCTGCGGACCGGAGGGCCAGTTAGTTAGTTCAGTTAGTTCGAGCCTGTTACTCCCAGTTATTTCGAGTCTGACATCGAGCGTGTTACCGAGTCTGGGCCGTAGTCTTAGCCTCTAGCACAGAGACAGGCTGCACTTGGCAGCCTCAAAGTGAACATAGCGGACTTCTATTTTACCAGCAGTGAGGCTGAAGTGGACTATACAGGGGAGCTTCTACCACAGCGCATGGAAACTTAAGTATCTCTTTGTTTATGACTAAAGAATCTAGTTAATAATTGCGTGCAGTTTGTGCTATAGAACGAGGATACCGGCTACCAACCAACATGTCCTCCTTGCTTACTGTGGTACAGCAGTACAGACAGAGCGAGATAACATAAAAGATAGCGACAGCTAGGATTCAACATAAGCATTTCTATTCGTTTACGGAGTTCAACAATAAAGCTACGTAGTCAACTTATATTTTAATCTTTACTGAAGTACTTAAATAACATAAAACACAAAGAAAATGTACGAGCTAAATATTGGGTAATAATAAAATAGCTACTACAGTTTAATAGCCGCTTTTATTGAAAAATTGCCACAGAAGCGTCAAACGTGGACACGACATTTGGTAAAAATTCACAGAAAATCACTACTGTTCAATATCCTATACCAAAATTACTCCACTTAAATGTGAAATTTGCTCAGTTCGAAACACATGACATGGTACCATTTAATTGATCTTTTTCAAACATTAGCGATCCTAGACCAGTGACTTCCTTCTCATTTTTCTGTTTGCGAATTCTTTTATCACTTCCTCAAAATCCAGACTGACTGTCATGAATAATTCTATGGCTCGACTGACGAGTCGTTCTTGATTCTCTAACTGTCTGCAAGTAGTTCTTAATCCGTTGTAAAACAGAAAAGGATCTTTCAACAGAGCAATTTGTTGCTGGATTACAGTTTTACGGTATATCTTGAGTGCTGTGTAGACATCTGGATACACATCACCAATTTTTTTTAAGCCAACTTTCTACAGAGAATGGAAAAGAGATCAACTTGTCATCAGCTCATTTCTTCCTTCATTGAACAGATAGCTTTTAAAAGGTATACATTCTTCAACAAAGTTGTTCCATATGTGAGAACTATACATTACTCTATCTGCAGCATCTTAAATTTGAAAACCTTCCAGTACCGTTAAATTTGAGGGACATGAAAATCTTAAGTTATATTGTCTGTATACATTACCTCTCTTCTGTAACAGATCCTGAATAATCTTAGACATTTTCGTTATTCTCCAGATCTCAACACAGTTTGATCCTGTTTCTTCTTCTGAATCAGATGATTCATCAAAGAATCTGTTACGTTTAATTTGACATTTCCTTTTTTAAATCTCAGCAGCTGATGGAGATAAAACTGATTCCGAACTCCAGATTTCCATAAGAGTCTTCTCAGCTGAACCCTTGGGGGTTGAAAAAGATGCCTGAAGTCCAGCTCAAAACTTTGAAGAGAGTCACAGATTTTTACGAAAACAGAAATATCTACATCTTTGGCTTGTTGTTTTTTCACTGCTTCGCCAGAATTTTGCAGAAAATGATCCCACACTGTCGTGAAACCTACCTCAATACTACGTAATTTTATAAGAAGATCATCATCACATCAAACTCTACCACTTTCATTTTCTGAAATTTATCTTGATACAGAAAACGCTTCATTCCGACTTGTACAGGCATCTCACGTACACACCATCGAGTTGCAAACCGTAACTTCACTTTCATATTAGCGGAATCAAAAAATGTTTCCAAGATATTCCAGCTGCCTGTAGGATCTGCGAAGAAATTGTGTAAACCTTGAATTAATTAAAAAGTCCGTATTGCTCCTGTGCAGTTCGTGAAGCAACTAGTGAGCCGAGTATGGAATGGAGAAAATTAGGGAGTTTTGGACCATGAGCCTAGCCAGAAAACCTGAACATACACCAGAAATATTGGCTTCGTTATCTATGCATGTCCTCTACAGCTGCCTAAAGTCGGTTCGTGTAGTTCTAGAGATTTCTAAACTGCTTCAGAAACCTCTCTCCACTACGGCCTGCATCTTTTATAAAACACAGTGGTCTTCAGCTGTGAACCCATATTCAGTAAGATATATAACGGTTATACTTAACTGGTCATTATGGGATATATCTGGTGTACAATTCACTATAACTGAAAAATGTTTAGAGAAAATAACTTTATTACCTATTTTTGCGTCACTGACAGCCCCATAACACGTATTAAATCTTCGTAAGTATCAGGTGAAAAGGTATGAAGTAAATCGTTTTTCGGGGTTACCAAACCTTGCTAAATGCTCGGTCTTAGAAGAATCATACTCTGAAATTTTCCGTAGAGTCAAACACCTCTTTGCCTCCACGAAATACTGCGCTCCTAGAAACTAGCTTTCTATTTACAAAAATAACTCTAGTTAGCACATTTGCCCAATACTTACCTTCATGTTCATGCTGGGTGAGCAACCGTTTGTCAATTCTATTCATATCATCTCCTCTGTTTTTCAATTTTAACAAGCAGCCTCTCGGAGCGGTAGAATTTTCATATTCAGCTATTCCTATTTCAGCATGGTTCCATACATTAAAACCAGGTTTTTCAAATTGGGAATGCCGACCGAATATGCTACAACATGCTCATGAGAAAGATGCTTGGCTAGGAGAATATACAAGATATTCACAGTCGATAAGTTCCCCTTTCAAAAAAGTCCTCTGAAACAGCATTTTACTGAAAAATCTCTGAAAAGCGTTGGCGTATCGCTGCGAGGGGATAAAAAAAAACAAGCATTTTTGTTTTGATTAGTCACAGTTTTAACGAAATAATCCAGGGTCTGGTCAGCGTTTTACCAAAAAATTGGGTCATTACTGGCAACAGGAAAATCCTCTGCTTCAGAGCGCGTGTGTTATTGACATCTATCCGGAACTCCTAAAGTTAGAACTACTGCATTCTGTTTATTGTTTAGAACTGTAATTTTGCGAGCACTTCCAGAGCTACACAGTTCATTGTTAGTGTTCTGAACCGAAATTTCAGCTGAATGTTCAGACCCACACGGTTCAATTTTTCTTGTTCCACTAGTCGTGGTATTTTCTGTAAAAGTTTATAATACCTCGGTAATTTTTCTTCGCCTTTATTTCTGGTATTTTCTGTTAAAGTTCATTACCCCTCACTATTTTTCTCGGCTTTCTTTCGATACCCACTACTCACTTAACTCAGATCGTCCATCCATACTGCTACCGTGACCTGAAAAACAAAATTGTGCAATGTAGAGTGCTGGAAACTGAACATACTTTGATTATATCAAATACAATTGAACGAGCTTCGCTATGACCAATTAGTACTCGAATTACTTACCTTAATTTAAAATTGATGACCACGTGGAACTATATTGTGATGTGTGTGGCGCCAACAAAACGATGAACGGATGAATAACTGAACCACGCGCTGCTCGCGAGATCTCGTAGGCTAAGCGATTACGTGGGGAGCTTCTTCCTACCGTAGTCTACGAGATTAATGTGCAGTAGATAGAAGTTGTTATACTGGTCGACTTGTAATAAAATATGAGTTTAATGATAGGTAGAAATATTTGTCAACATTTTGCCAATAAATTACTGAATGCTTGAGAGCTGATGCAACACACCTTAAAATTAGACTTCAAAAGCAATTTTCGGATGGCAACGTTTTGCCGTCCGCAAAATTTTCCCGCCCGTGCAGCTGCACATCTTGCAAGTGTCTATATTACGGCCCTGTTACCAGCTGGGGTTTCATCTAGCGGGATGTAGGAAGTAGTCTAAAAAGCACATCCAGGTTGGCCGGCTCATCGACCCTCCTCGTTAATCCATCGGGAGGACTCAGGCCGGGGCCGTCGCACTTCCCCGACCCGGAAGCGGTGTTTTAATGCGCATCGCTATCCAGGCACATTAATGTACCGATTATATTAATTAATAAAAATTTGCTTTGTGAGAACAACATTGCAACGACTCGCCTATGTGCTCCCAGATCATCTCTCAAACGCTTTCGCACGGACTAAACCGAACTTATATGTTTAGTGTCTGTTCTTTCCGACATACACTGAGATGAAAAAAGAGAAAAGGTCGTGGGGTAGCGATATGCATACAAACATGGTCGTAGTATCGCGTATGCAAGGTATAAAAGGAAAGTGCAATAGCGGAGCTGTCATGTGTACTCTGGTGATTCAAGTGAAAAGGTTTCCGACGTGATTATGGCCGCAGTACGATAATTAACAAACTTTGAACGCGGAATGGTAATTGGAGCGAGTCGCATGAGACATTCCATTTCTGAAATCGTTAGGAAATTCAATATTCCGAGATCCACAGTATCAACAGTGCCCCGAGTATACAACATTTCAGACATAACCTCTCTCCAAGGACAAAGCAGTGGCCGACGGCTTTTACTTTACAACCTAGAACAGCGGCATTTGCGTAGTGTTTTCAGTGCTAACAGACAAGCAGCACTGCGTGAAATACACTCCTGGAAATGGAAAAAAGAACACATTGACACCGGTGTGTCAGACCCACCATACTTGCTCCGGACACTGCGAGAGGGCTGTACAAGCAATGATCACACGCACGGCACAGCGGACACACCAGGAACCGCGGTGTTGGCCGTCGAATGGCGCTAGCTGCGCAGCATTTGTGCACCACCGCCGTCAGTGTCAGCCAGTTTGCCGTGGCATACGGAGCTCCATCGCAGTCTTTAACACTGGTAGCATGCCGCGACAGCGTGGACGTGAACCGTATGTGCAGTTGACGGACTTTGACCGAGGGCGTATAGTGGGCATGCGGGAGGCCGGGTGGACGTACCGCCGAATTGCTCAACACGTGGGGCGTGAGGTCTCCACAGTACATCGATGTTGTCGCCAGTAGTCGGCGGAAGGTGCACGTGCCCGTCGACCTGGGACCGGACCGCAGCGACGCACGGATGCACGCCAAGACCGTAGGATCCTACGCAGTGCCGTAGGGGACCGCACCGCCACTTCCAAGCAAATTAGGGACACTGTTGCTCCTGGGGTATCGGCGAGGACCATTCGCAACCGTCTCCATGAAGCTGGGTTACGGTCCCGCACACGGTTAGGCCGTCTTCCGCTCACGCCCCAAAATCGTGCAGCCCGCCTTCAGTGGTGTCGCGACAGGCGTGAATGGAGGGACGAATGGAGACGTGTCGTCTTCAGCGATGAGAGTCGCTTCTGCCTTGGTGCTTGGTGGTCGTATGCGTGTTTGGCGCCGTGCAGGTGAGCGCCACAATCAGGACTGCATACGACCGAGGCACACAGGGCCAACACCCGGCATCATGGTGTGGGGAGCGATCTCCTACACTGGCCGTACACCTCTGGTGATCGTCGAGGGGACACTGAATAGTGCACGGTACATCCAAACCGTCATCGAACCCATCGTTCTACCATTCCTAGACCGGCAAGGGAACTTGCTGTTCCAACAGGACAATGCACGTCCGCATGTATCCCGTGCCACCCAACGTGCTCTAGAAGGTGTAAGTCAACTATCCTGGCCAGCAAGATCTCCGGATCTGTCCCCCATTGAGCATGTTTGGGACTGGATGAAGCGTCGTCTCACGCGGTCTGCACGTCCAGCACGAACGCTGGTCCAACTGAGGCGCCAGGTGGAAATGGCATGGCAAGCTGTTCCACAGGACTACATCCAGCATCTCTACGATCGTCTCCATGGGAGAATAGCAGCCTGCATTGCTGCGAAAGGTGGATATACACTGTACTAGTGCCGACGTTGTGCATGCTCTGTTGCCTGTGTCTATGTGCCTGTGGTTCTGTCAGTGTGATCATGTGATTTATCTGACCCCAGGAAAGTGTCAATAAAGTTTACCCTTCCTGGGACAATGAATTCACGGTGTTCTTATTTCAATTTCCAGGAGTGAACTCCAGAAAGCAATGTAGGACCTAGATGAACGTATCCGTTGGGACAGTGGAGTGAAATGTGAGGTCAGTGGGCCATGGCAGCCGACAACCCACGCGTGTGCCTTTGCTAACAGCCCGACATCGCCTGCAGTCTCACTCCTAGGCTCGTGACCATATCGGTTGGACCCTAGCCGATTGGAAAACCGAAGCCTGGCGAAATGAGTCGCGATTTCAATCGGTAAGAGCTGATGGCAGGGTTCGAGTGTGCTGCAGATCCACGAAATATGGACCCAAGTAGTCAATAAGACACTGGGCAAGCTGGTGGTCTCTCCCTAATGGTTTGGGCTATGTGTGCATGCAATATACGCGGTCATCTGATAGAACTGATCCGATCATGGTTATGTTCGGCTACTTGGAAACAATTTGCAACATTCATGGACTTCATGTTCCCAAACAACGATGGAATTTTTATGGATGCCAATTCACTGTCACCAGTCCACAACTGTTCGCGACTGGTGAATTCGAGCGAATGTTTTCTCCACCCATCGAGCATTTGTGACGCATAATCGAGAGGCGCACAACATCCTGTTCTGCAATTATAGACGGCTGTAGAGACATCATGGGTCAATAATTCTGCAGGGGGCTTCCAACGACATGTTGAGTCCATGTCACGTCGACTTACTGCACTACGCCGAGCAAAAGGAGGTCCGACACGACAGGTGGAGGTATCCCATGACTTTTGCCACCGCATTGTATAATTATGGCGATGACAGACAATGATCCCTTTAGTGCAAATGCACACCTAGTTCGAACTCTTATGCTAATCAGCGAGAAACTGCGAGTAATAAGGCTAACGAGCAGGGGCACTACATCACTAGTGTGTGGTGCAAGCTGAGAATTTGTGCCCTACGGGAGGTGTGCTAGGGTAGTCCGTGCGGTTGCGGTGACCCCTGTGTCCGGATGGCGTAGTGCCAGCGCAGCTGCCTAAGAAACAGGTGACTCAGTTTCAAATCCCGGTCTGACACAAATTTTCAGCTTGCCTCATTGATATAAATCACTCCGTACTGGCAGCTAATGTTTTTAATTCCTTTATGTCGAAACAGTGAAAGGTAACCTGTTTGGGGGATATATAAAAAATGATTGAGAAGGTATGCAAAATCTAGTTTACTGTCAACATTTATTTTCCCAAAAAACAAAGACTAACATAATTTATGCAAAACACGTTATGATAGAATATCATAAACAACTTAGAGACGGTTTAAGGCCAAAATGGACAAGGATCCCGGTGGCAAAAGTGAGTCAAGTACTTTGGCCCTAAAACAGTGGATAACGCAATCTGAATTAATCTGACGTTGAGCAGACTTTGACTGTTCAAATCTACAGAAGTTTATATTGGTGCAGCTGAGAGCAAGTGGCGGTTGGGACTTGTACGCCTGAGAAGGCTGGAGCTGCAGTATATTACCCTGTTCGCTTCGTGCAGCGATGTAACTTGCAGCTGGTGAGCTGTGTGCGGCGGAGGCGAGGCGTAAGGCTTCACCAGTGAATCGATCGCGGCCATCAAAGAAACGCAAACTCTCACGTTCTAGCGATCAGGCAGACGGATCGCAATTTACTCTCTAACAGAGGCCTGAAATCACGGTAGATTTCAGTGTGTGAAGTCACACTGTCGGTACAGTAAGAACTTCACCACTGGCTCCCCAGTCTAACTACTTGCGAGTGAAGTCAGTCTTAGGACAGGTCCCAAGTACCAACCACACATGCCAGAGCTTCGACGAGCACTTGCTTCCAGACCGAAGTGCAGAGCCCGAGTGTCTCGCATCTCTCCAAATAAAAAAAAAATAATTCCATTTTCTCGCAAAGTGCACGAACGACACTGCCTTCACCCTGTCTTGAGCCAATCACAGGGCTTTAAAGGCGCCAAATCTCCCCTCCTACACAACAGCACAAACTCATGTCGATAAATGCAAGAGTTAAGAAACCTGAGTCTCTGAAAAAAAAACAATTACTGGACTTATTAAGTTTTCGTGGAGGGAGAAGATGTTTTTCTCTGAGGTCACATCGCTTGCTTCCCGCGACCACGACAACAAGCGAACAGATACAATCTTAAAGATCTTTATCTAAATCGCCTGTGCCTTGGAGCATGTTAGTCCTAGTTATGAGGTGTGATGAAGATTCTATCTCTAATCGTTTCTCAGACGCCAGAGTTTCCTATACGACCGTGGCGACCAATGAAAGTGGGTCATAGGCCTATTTGCAATGTCGGCGAACATGAAAACTTGTGAATTTTTATTAGGCGTGGCACTGCACGCAATTCCCGGCTGACGACTTCACTGTGTAGATGCTTCCCTTCAGTCCGTCGCCCCAGCCCGGCCTTCGACTGACGCCAATGTAGGTATAGCGGCATTGTCCTGCTGGAGACCTGTCTCAACCAGGGGGTGCTCTGCCTGCCCTGTGCTTTCAACTCCCAACATGCCTTTTCTATGAACTAAGAACCATAAAAATACCTCATTCTTTTAGCGCCCTACCAAGCTCCATCAACGCCTGCTCAGGCCGTTAACTTCCTAGAGTCTCCCTCAAGTTGCGTAACATAAAACAAAATCTTTATGAAAAATAGGTGAGGGAGTAACTTGTTCTTTCTCAACCGAACATCTACAATTCTACCACAACGTCTCTCACTTCTACCAGCTGTGTGTGTTGAACAGTTCACAAAAATCGATCAGATGAAGTCCTTATGTGTACCACCTTTGTGGACATTACCATTGTAGATCCAGAAAATCAAGATTAGCGCATGAAAGTGATTGAACTGGCTTTAGAGATAGCTGCTCCTCCACTCTTTCTCTAAAATAAGAAGACGCGTCGACGCCAAGGTCAGTAGTGATGGAGCCTAAATATGATTGTGGAAGGATGGCTAAGGAAGTCGGCCGTGTAGTTTGTAAAAACGGAATCTGCATCGCCTCTTAACCAATGCGCCATCTCGCTTGGCCCCTGTTCCTCACATTTTGGCTCGAGTGATTATTTTCATTATCTAACATAAAAAATGTTTTAGAGTGTCAGTTTATCAAATGGTTTACCGAACGAGGAAGTTATCCTTATAGTAAACTGGTATTGTACATAGCTGAAAACAAACACTTTCATTGAGGAAATATAAAAGTTGAACCGTCGCAGAGACAAATTTATTGAAATAATGTTTAGAAATAAATATTATTTGCACAAAATTTACTTAATATATATTTATTTATCAGTGATCTATATGGGGAGGTTTCTCCTCACGCATTATCACTTGAATACTGTGTTTCCACATCTCTAATTCTGTATTAACTGTTTTTCGTGTCCACCTCGTATAACTATCCCACTACATATGACATTACACACCATATTGTCTCTATTTGTGGCGTACAGTAGCCATCTAGGATTATCGTATGTGATACTTGCGATAAAAATTCTTTGCTCATTGCATAGTATGAGTACTGCAGGGTGTATATACAGTCTTTCCCTGATTACAAAAAAATAATTCCGAGGACGTACGCCAGATACAGCTATGCAGTTTGTTGCAAATATTCGCTTAGCTCATAAAGATTTTTTATGGATACACTTCCACACGTCTATGCCGTGTTTTGCAAATTGTAGCTGAACTCATGAAGACTACTATCACATTAGGGTGTATGCACGAGCAAGCGCAAGCAGAGGCGGCGCAAATCATGGAAACCACATTGACCAGACGTAACTCCTGTTGATCTTTTTTAGGGATAAAGTACAGCAGCTCCTGATTTACAGCCTCTTACAGCGCGAATACGAGATTGTCTAGTGGCGGTGGTGGAAGAGATTTTGGCAAAGATATGGAAATAAGTTAAGTATTGCCTAGAAGTTTCACGGGCGAACAAACGGAGCACATGTGGGAGTGCAGTCATAAAAAAAAAAGTTAAGTTAAGCTACCATTTGCAACAAACCGCTTAGCTGCATCTAGCACATTTCCTTAGAAATGAATGTTTGTAATCAGGGAAAAACTTTGTGCTCGTCCTGTGTAGTCATTACATTGTCATCATCCGACAATGGATGCAATGTGGAACTCCAGCTGAAAATCTAGAAAGAAGGAATACATGAGCTTCGCAGATGCACGGTATGCAAGGATGCTGCGATTCGAAAGGGCCAGCTGTATTTCACAAGAGTGAAGCTCTCAGCTTCATTTCTGATTTTTATAGAGAAATTTTTCCTTCGATGAAATTCATGATAGTTTGGTTTAGATAACCGATCCAGAAGAGTTCAACGAACAGACGTTAGGGACATTAAACTTCCTGGAAGATTAGAACTGTGTGCCTGACGAAACTTTTACTTTCCATGGGCAAGTGGCCTAGTGATTGAGCTACCCACGCACGACTCAGGATTCGACCTCAGAGCTTTACTTTCGCCATTACCTCATCTCCTACCTTCGAAACTCCACAGAAGTTCTCCTGCGGAACTTGCAGGGCTAGCACTCCCGGAAGAAAGGACACCGGGCAGGCATGGCTTAGCCACAGCCTTGTGGGGTGCTTCCAGTATGAATTTCATATGAGCACACACTCCGCCGCAGAGTGAGAAATTCATTTTCGAAACATCCCCCAGTCTGTGTCTGAACTATGTCTTCATTCGTCTAGTTTTTTTTCCTCCACTTCTTCTTTTAATAATGACAATACTCGCAGAATTGCAATATCTTGACTAAGAATGCTGGGTTCACCTATGATGGATTAATGTAATAATTTTTACGGGTATAAATCTTCAAATAATGATTCATAATAGCCTAATATTGTAATAAAGTTTATAATCATACACTGACGGGAAAAGTAGCAACACCAAAAAATAATTAATGTAGAGTAATGAAATTTGGTGAATACATTTGTCTTGGTATCATATTGGAGTGATTAACATTGCAAGATCACAGGTTAATGGAAATGCACGATAAGCCGTTACAAATGTGAACTTCTGGTACATTAATAATCGGTGTAATCGTTTGTAGAATGGAGTTCCATGCCTGCTGCACTTGGTCGGTCAGTACAGGGACAGTTAATGCTGATTGTGGATTACGCTGGAGTTGTCATCCGATGCAGTCCCACAACTACCCGTTTGGAGACTGATGGAGCAGGCAAAGGCAACATATTGACAATCTGTAGAGCAAGTTGGGTAAAAGCAGCGATATGTGGGCCACTGTTATCCTGTTGGAAAACATCTCAGGAATGTTGTTCATGAATGGCAGCACAACAGGCTGAATCACCAGACTGACGTACAGATTTCCAGCCAGGGTGTGTGGGATAACCACGGGAGTGTTCCTTTCATCATACGAATTCGTAGCCCAGATCATAACTCCAGCTGTAGGCCTAGTGTGGCTATCATGCAGACAGGATGTTTACGTGGGCTCAACTGGCCTCCTAAACAGCACACGGTAGTCACCCGCACCGATGCAGGACCAGCTTTCACCAGAAAACGAAACAGACCTCCACCCCGCTTTCCATTGAGCTCTCGCTTGACGCTACTGAAATCGCAAATAACGGTGGTTTGGGGTTAGCGGAATGCAAGCTACACGGCGTCTATCTCGGAGCTGTCCTTGAAGTAACCGATGTGTAACAGTTCAGTGTGACAACGTACTGCCAACTGCAGCACATATTGCTGCTGCAGTTGCTGAACGATGCTCTAAGGCTATAGGCCGTATACTATGTTCCTCCCTCTTGGTAGTGCCACGTGACCTTACAGAGTCCGGACCTCCTGCGACCGTACATTCTCGTGACAACCTCAGCAAACATTCCTGCCAAGCCTTTCTGCAGTATAGCGGAAGGGACATCCAGATTCTCGTAACTGTGTTTCACAACCTCATTCAAACTCAGTAAAGTGTTGATAACAGCGTCTTCGTCTATCGTCAGCTGACCACGTCTAATCTCAAATGTAAGTATTGCTCACGACCGTTACAGCATGTATTTAAAGCAAACGTGATATGCATTCTCTTAATGCCACTTCTAGTTCCACTATTATACGACTGGCGCGAAATTTGAATAGACATTAGCTTTCAGACGAACACTTTGTGATCAAAAGTATCCGCACACATATGTTTTTCGTATTAGGTGCATTGTGCTGCCACCTACTGCCAGGTACTCCACATCAGTGACCTCAGAGGTCATTAGAGAAATGACTGGGTGTTACTTGTGTCGTATGTGTCTACGCGAGATTTCCACACTGCTAAACATCCCTAGGTCCACTGTTTCCGATGTGATAGTGAAGTGGAAACGTGAAGGGACGCGTATAGCACAAAAGCGTACAGGCCGACCTCGTCTGTTGACTGACAGAGACCGCCGACGCTTGAAGAGGGTCGTAATGTGTAATAGCCAGACATCTATTCAGACCATCACGCAGGAATTCCAAACTGCATGAGGAAGCACTGCAAGTACTATGACATTTAGGCGGGAGGTGAAAAAACTTGGAGTTTATGGTCGAGCGGCTGCTCATAAGCCACACACCACGCCGGTGAATGATAAACGACGCCTCCCTTGGTGTAAGGAGCGTGAACTTTGGACGAACGAACAGAGGAAAAACGTTGTGTGGAGTGACGAATCACGGTACACAATGTGGCGATCCGATGACAGGGCGTGGGTATGGCGAATGCCCGGTGAACGTCATCTACCAGCGTATGTAGTGCCAACAGTAAAATTCGGAGGAGGTGGTGTTATGGTGTGGTCGTGTTTTTCATGCAGGGGGCTGGCACCCCTCGTTATTTTGTGTGGCACTATCACAGCACAGCCCTACATTGATGTTTTAAGCACCTTCTTGCTTCCCACTGTTGAAGAGCAGTTCGGGGATGGCCTGTGACTGAGTGGTTACATGACAGTAACAACCCTGTAATGGACTGGCCTGCACAGAATCCTGACCTGAATCCTACAGAACACCTTTGGGATGTTTTGGAGCGCCGACTTCGTGCCAGGCCTCACCGACCAACATCGATACCCCTCCTCAGTGCAGCACTCCCTGAAGAATGGGCTCCCATTCCCCAAGAAACCTGCCAGCACCTGATTGAACGTATGCCTGCGAGAGTGGAAGCTATCATCAAAGATAAGTGTGGGCCAACACCATATTGAATTCCAGCATTACCGATGGAAGGCGCCACGAACTTGAAAGTCATTTTCAGCCAGCCGGATACTTTTGATCACATAGTGTAGTAATGCGTATACCAACTTTCGTGATGTCTTACAACTCCTTCTTTATGTTAAAATTTTCTTTCCGTCAGTGTGTTTCATTTTTTAAATACGTAGGTTGCGCCAGATGATGTGGCTGAAAGCTGTGAAACTGGTAGAGTGGTCAAATAAAACAAAGTTTTACCAGCTATCAGCGGTGTTTTTATTCGTTATGAACTTCTGTGGCGTTTGGAAGGTAGGAGATGAAGTACTGGCAGAACTAAAGCTACGAGGACAGGTCGCGAGTCGTGCTTGGGTTGCTTACTTGGTGAGCATTTGTTCGCGAAAGGCAAAGGTCCTTAGTTCGAGTCATTGTCTGGCACACCGTTTTAATCTGTCAATATGTTTCATACTGGTGTACATTCAGCTGTTAAGGATACTGGGTTCAGTTTGCGTTTATGATAATTCCTCCTAATAAGCGGAGACACCTGCGCTCTTTTGAGTCGCTTGGGACTTTTCGTTGCACGGAAGATTTACAATCAATGCCAGTGGAGAAAGCTGCCAATTCCGTGGCTGCTTGAGATAAATCATCAGTTAGGAACCGCTACAGCTGTCAAGAGTGCCAGTTGTTCTGCTGAGAGCACAAAGTAACAGCACGGCACTTCCCGAGATTTCCCCGGCAGGAGCTCGCGGATATCTGCAGCTGTTGGGCGTGGGCGACGCGGCCGTATGTGGGCGGCGCGACACGCAGGGCAGGTTTGCCGCAGGCGTGGGCGACGCAGCCCCGCCGGGTCCCAGCGCTTCCGCCCACGCGTCACCAGGTGCCTGCCAGCGATCTCGCTCTGAAGGGCTCCGGCCGTGACTGATGGACTCTGAGATACCTCGCTGGACTCAGGAACGACTTCCTACTTCACAGATCTCTAGAGTTCCACGTGGCGAGCAATACTTGTTTTGGAATAGCGTCTCCTTGATGTCAGCCTTAATATTGCACTTCGGATGATTGCCTGT
Source organism: Schistocerca gregaria (assembly GCF_023897955.1). NCBI lineage: Eukaryota > Metazoa > Arthropoda > Insecta > Orthoptera > Acrididae > Schistocerca > Schistocerca gregaria. The sequence goes on from NC_064926.1 coordinate 208,294,704, forward strand.
TCATGGAGTGAGATATCTCGATACGTTCAGCTGTGATGTAGGGAGACTGGCCAAAAAAATAAATTGACTACAGAAGACATCACGCCTGTAACATGTAAAATCTCCTCGAACCTTAATAATGGCGAGGAAGGGTCACAAGTTTCTTCAGGTGTACCATATCCGTCTGAAGCCACTCACTGATGATTGCAATCTGTAGAGCCACTAAACTGCGAAACTGTTGATGGCTACGTTTCAGTTGCTGTTAGTCCCAGACACTTTCTGTGCGACTGAGAACGGGCTATTTAGCTCGTCATCTGTGGAGCTTATTTATCGTAATTCGTTTTCCACTTTTTTTCTAATTGTAGCATCTAATCCGTACTTCCAAGTCTATCTTCCTGATTTTTTAACCGAGGTACTAAAATGGTTGGATTCACTTTTGAACTAGTGTGGTACTGTACCTTCTCCTTGTAAGAAATGTGCACTGTTTTTAGTAGCTGTTGAAAGCTACGTTTCACTTGCTGTTGGTCCCAAACATTATCTGTGCGGCTGAGATTGATGACTTAGCTTGTCAGCCGAGGTGCATATATATCGTAATTCGGTTTCTATTTTTCCTTTTTGTAGCACCTACTCCTTTTTCCAAGTCCATCTTCCTGATTTATGACCGAGTTACTACAATGGCTGGACACACTTCATTTTGAACTCGTGGGGTGCTGTACTTTTTCGCTGCAAGTGAAGTGTTCTCTCTTTTAGAATGGAAAACACCTATTTCTGGCGTTTCTTTCCTGAGTTGGCTTAGATTTTGTGCTTTCACTGCAGTTGTGTTATATCAGCAATGATAAACATTGAGTTGTATATTACTCGTATTTTATCATTGTTTTATGCAAAACACTTGAAATCCTATTCCCCTAAATAATACTGTGCACGAATAAGAAATTATAAATAACAATTTAAGAAGTGATTTGGGAATGGATGCAGATCAAAACACTCACATTAGAATTTTCATTGATTATTTAATTAACAATTCATAAAAGTTGATGGGCGAAGTTTACGGTAAATTGAAAGGAAATCAACTAGCTTATATCGTTATGATCCTGAGAAACGGGAGACCTACTTCCCGATTTCTGAACACCTATCATCCCACATTCAACTACTTAAGATATTAAAAAAGATGGCGTACATTTGACTTCAAAAACTTTGTCGTTCATGGAAACTCCTGAGCGCGCCAAATACCAAAAACAATAGTTACACGGAGGTATCCGCTGGCACTCCCCGTTAGGGCAGGTGGCCCGAGGAGCTGACAAATACGCTTACAGAGCTATCTGCCTAGGTTTTTAGTGTTTACCAACCTAGGAAAGCAGATTTACCGCCACCCCCCGCTGTCTCCACAGAAAGAAACGTGAGTGCTATCACTTGCATCTCGGCAGTTCTGTTGGTATCGGGATACGACGCAGGGTTCAAATGGCTCTGAGCACTATGGGACTTAACATCTATGGTCATCAGTCTCCTATAACTTAGAACTACTTAAACCTAACTAACCTAAGGACATCACACAACACCCAGTCATCACGAGGCAGAGAAAATCCCTGACCTCGCCGTGAATCGAACCCGGGAACCCGGGTGCAGGAAGCCAGAACGCTACCACGCGACCATGAGCTGCGGACTATGACGCAGGGGACCGAGGTGATGATAGACAAAACCTGATTTCGTTCTTTCACATTTTGCTTATTTTCCTGTTTATGCCTCACGGCGCAAATCACGTTGTTCTGTGAGTGTGATTTCATGTTAGCACGGTACTGGACACCAGTACGTGGTGACCCAAGTATAGGAGTAGCTAGAAGCGATCTACGGGATTAAATCGGGATGGTTACCGGTTTTGCACAATATGCCAGCACTAGTTGCAAGTTTCTTTTTATTTTAAAAAACCAAGGCCGGTTTTCACCCCAGTGGTATCCACGTAGTATCGAAAAAGAACGTATAGTGGGACTAGTCAAGCACAGAAGAATCGTAAGAGCAACATAATAAAAAATAATGTTATGTTAGCTCTCTTACTATTAAAATCGATTTATATTACATAAAATAAACGATGTTGAAAAATAATTTGTCAACAAACATAATGAAAAGAGCGTAATAACATAAATATTATATAAAATAGATTGCAATCTAAGAAAACGATGCAGGTAACAAGAACTTAAACGTCAGTCGTCCTCTGAGAACATAGAACGACTGATGAGACGTGCTATGAGATGATACTTAAAACCGAGAAGGACAAAGTACTGGAAGGGGCTGTAGAAGGCAGGGAGGTTAGCAGGAAGAGGTAAGTGATGAAGCGAAAATTAATAAAATGCTTTAAAAAGAGAATAAGATGCAGAACAGGATGGTGTTTAAAAGATTCACGTGGAAACACAAGAAACTGACACGTAAAAAGTATGATTACGAAATGAGAAACGACAACAGACGACGCTCAGAGACCCTAAGATGAACGAAAAGTCGGTCTAGGAAACCAATGATGGTAAACAAGTGGAAGCAACAAATAATATCCCTACATACAAATGCGATGTTGCACCTGAGTAACTGAGCGTGGTCTGTTGCTTACGGTTTATCACGTAATTGCTCTGATGCGTGCTACTACAGCTAGTGCATACCAGGCTTTGGTCATCATGTCCAAACGCCAACCAACGAAACCTTCATGAGGTAATAATGCAGCCAGTTGCCAGCGTTCCTTCACCTCGTAATTCTGTGTGCGTGGTCTGCAGTCAACGAAGAATCCCTTCCACTTGGCGATAGTCGTTCGCTTTTCCGACACGTGTTTGAACTGCTCGGCATACTTTATTATTCTACCAAATCTAACGCTTATTCAGTAATAATGTTTACTGTAATATGTGTCATTGTTAAATATGTTCATTAATTCCTAAATACCCCACGGTTTCTAAATAAATTAGAGGTAGCATCTGATCTGCGTTTTCCTGACACTTGCAACCCTGGCAGCAGTAAAACAATCATATTCTGTAATCGAACAGGTAGATGTCATTATTTGATTGTCGAGATGTGGGTTCTCCCAATTTCTCTATTCTATCCGTGCGCATTATCAGTTTTACGAAAGCAACTAGTTACCCGGTGCTAACAGAACGGACGACTGCCAGTTCAGATACGAAGTCGAAATTGCAGTTGTGTAAGCTTCTGCTAGGACTGCATGTGAGTTATGTGGTAGGGAAGGCGAATAGTCGACTTGGAATTATTGGGAAAATTGTAGGAAAGTTTGGTTCACCTGTAAACGAGACCGCACATCAGACGCTAGTGCAACCTGTTCTTGAGTAATTCTCAAGTGTTTCGGATCCGCACCAGTTCGGACAAAAGGAAGACATCCCAGCAATTCAGGGGCGGACTGCTAGTTTTGTTACTGGTAGGTTCGAACAACACATTACGGAGGCGCTTGGGGAAGTGAAAAGTCTATCCCTGACGGGGAAGGCGACGTTCTTTTTGAGGAACACTATCGAGAACGTATGGAAAACCAGCATTTGAAGCTGAATGCAAAACGATCCTACTTCCACCAACATACATTTCGCGTAAGGGCCAAAACATACATTTCGCGTAAGGGCCAAAAAGAATAAGACACGAGAAATTACGGCTCGTACGGAAGCACATAGGCAGTCATTTTGCCTTCGCTCTGTTTACAAGTGGAACAGGAAAGGAGATGACTATTAGTGGTACAGGGTGCTCTCTACTGCTCGTCGTACGGTGGCTTGCAGTACATGTAAGTAGATGTAGATGCAGATGCAGATTTAGACGTAAATAAGAACAGCCCCTTTTTCTAGCATGAAGATCGTTCCAAGGAGGATCAAGCTTGTTCTCTCGCTCTCGCACCAGAGAGTAACGATCTATATGAAACCACACCGCTACAAAAACGTCGTCGCTGGATATTATTCCTCTCCATTTCGCGATCCTTATAACACACTTGGACGAACTTCCAGTTCCGCAACTGCTCGAATACTATAGCGCAAATAGAATTCTTTCAGAGCTTTCCAGGTTTCTCTCGACGAAGCACTATTGATGATTGGGACTGTTAACTTGAATAACGCCAACACATACACGAAGGCCAGTCTAAGGCGAGAATCAGATTCAGCACCTGTCCGTCAACAGCGAGATCTGAGGAGAAGGAAATTACCAACAGCAAGCGCGGAAATTAGGGTGCAGTGTACCATCGACATGGAGGTCATAAGCGAGGTAAAGCCAGCTCAGTTTCACAAGGCTACGGAAGGAAATCTATCGCGGTCTTTTTGAGGAAACGATCCTGGTAATCTGATGGAGTTATCTAGGGAAATAACTGATAATCACAATCTTGATGACAGGGTGGAGGTTCTTACATCTTTGTATACATCAAGATAACGTATATAACAGTGCAGTGTTTTTAATTGCAACTTGTCTTCCTCTCCTATCTCTGGGGTATTGCGGGGAAGAATTTTATCTTGCGTCCAAGGGAAAGCAGCAGCAGCTAGGTTAAAGTTCGGTGACGTCTCTCGAGATCGTTTCCAACTGGAGAAGACCTAAGACGGGGAGACCCGTTATCCCCAGTACTATTCAGCCTAGTATTAGAGAATGCAGTAAGATCAATAACCACAAACCCAGGAGGCAATATTTACAATAGACTTCGTCAAATTGTAGCCTATGCAGATGACGCGGTAAGAAGTGATAGAAGTACGGAGGCGCGTACATCAGCTTTCAAAGAGTTTGAAGCCGCTGAGAAGAACCTTGGTTTAGAAATTAGTGAGGCAAAATCTAAGTACATGGTAACTGAGAGAGTTAGAAGAAACCGACCTGAGAGGAGGGCAATGAGGAGATGGTGCAGGCGTGCTGAAGACCGAGACTACAGTAAGTCTGTGACTGAGAAAGCCAAGGTGCTCAGAGGACCGTCGTGCCATGGAGGGTCTAATGGAAAGCTGTTGATATTCTAATTTCACCTACGCCATCTGCTTGGGAACGCTATGTAACGGGATGAAGAATAGCTGCAGACGAGGTTCCTGGAATGAATATATTTGATATACACTACTGTTTGTAAAAAGTGATACTCTCAGAAGCAGTGGTCTGCGACATACCAAGATAAGAGGACGTGCGGAACAGCGAAATCATAATAAGTGATTTAAATGGGAAAGAGGTGGCGTATACTAGGCGAACGGTGCTCTATTTCACGTGACCAGACAGGTTAGTGTTACGAAACGCTCACTGGGTTCAGAGTCCTCATACGAAGTGGAAACATGTAACCAAGTGCCACTATGCCTCATCAACATCATAAGGTGGAATATCTGCTTGTGAGTGCGTTCGAACGGGGCACAAAAATTGGCCTCCGGGAGGCGGGTCTCCCGTTCCGTGACATTGTAGCTCGTACAGGACATGCTGCATCAACAGTGAGGCGTATGTGGAAACAGTAGAGAGAAGAGGACCGTACACAGCGCCGACAGGGTACTGGACGACACAATGTGACCACAGCACTATATGACCCCCATCTTGTCCGCTTGGACGTAATGGACACAACAGATCCTTCCACAGTGTTGGTGTGACTTTGGAGCACCGCAGTGGGTGTGTACATGTCCGCGTCGACGGTTCGACACCGTCTTCTGTGGACTGGACTGGTGGCACGCATGCCATTTTGTGGGATTCCATTGACCAGAACCCACCAACACCGCGGACTGCAATGGGCACATGAACTCCTACAGTAATGGCCGCTTACGCGTTCGACACCGCCGTGGTGAACGCAACCTGGTAGACTGTATTGTGAAGCACCATAACGGACAAAGAACAAGTGTGATAGTTCGCGGCGCCATAGTGTATACCACGCGATCTCGCCTCCTACGTCTTGAGGGCAGTCTGAATAGCTGCTAAAAAAAATCAAGGAGGTTTTACAGCCAGAGGCATTTCAGGCATACCACATGTCATATTTCAACAGGACAATGTCCGGTCATATGTGGCGAGGAATGTGCAAGCCTTCTTCGAAGAGCGACGGTTATCACTGCTTCAATAGTCGCCCGTTCGCCTGAGATGTCGCCCAGCGAACACATCTAGGATATAGTCGGTCTGTACCTGTTAGTTCCTATCCTCCTGCGACCAATGTCAATGTTTTATGGACGCGCCTACAAACCGTGTGGCAGAGTATTCCCCAGCAACAGATTCAACCGCTCTTTGATTCCATGCCACGATGTCTAAAGGCTCTGATTGCACCATGTGGTCATGCTACTCCGTATTGAATTTCCACAGTCAAATTGCATGTACAGGTCTGTAAATCTAATCATTTCTGTAGTGTCATGTCCCTAATCAGTGGAATAAATGTCATTGTGATCACAGCTCGGTGTTGGTGTTTTACTTTCTCCAAACAGTAGTATAGCGTGAGACTTCCTTCAGGTATCAATGAATTCAGATTTTGCAACATTTCTGTTACTCTCTCCTCTCAAACAAACGGCCCTTCTTGAATACACGTCATGTCCCCTATTAACCCAAACGTCTATGGAACTGTTACTAGTATCAGACAATCTGATGATGATGATGTTTGGTTTGTGGGGCACTCAACTGCGTGATCATCAGCGCCCGTGCAAAGTCCCTATTTTTACACAGTCCCATTTTTTTCCACAGTCCAGTTGAACCATTGTCGCAAACGATGATGATGAAATGATGAGGATAACACAACCACCCAGTCCCCAGACAGAGAAAATTCCTAACCCAGCCGGGAATCGAACCAGGGACCCCGTGATCCAAACACAGCAGTCAGGCAGTCTGAGAACCACTACGACAGAACGTGCTCTTCACAGTGTAATAGTATATCACCGGTTGGTCTAGGATATACAAAACAGCGCCCTGCCAACAACACATCACAGTTTGGTTGGAATCTAGGCAAAGAGTACACCAACTGATCAAAAGTATCTGGTCACCCATATGTAATGCAGAATTGACCACTAGCATTCACGAGAGGTGGACGTGCAAATCTAAAAGTAGGCTTGGAGTATTTTCTTGTCAGTAGGTTGGAGTTTCCCAAACTGTGTTCCAGGAAACACAGATATTGAACAGGAAGTGAGTAAGTGCTCCGCAAAAAATTATTAATAACATGGCTTATCTTTCCCTCGACATTTCGATGATTCTAATTATCTTTTCAATTATATTGCTGGTCCCGGTGGAGGTTCGAGTCCTCCCTCGGGCATGGGTGTGTGTGTGTGTCCTTATACACTCCTGGAAATGGAAAAAAGAACACATTGACACCGGTGTGTCAGACCCACCATACTTGCTCCGGACACTGCGAGAGGGCTGTACAAGCAATGATAACATGCACGGCACAGCGGACACACCAGGAACCGCGGTGTTGACCGTCGAATGGCGCTAGCTGCGCAGCATTTGTGCACCGCCGCCGTCAGTGTCAACCAGTTTGCCGTGGCATACGGAGCTCCATCGCAGTCTTTAACACTGGTAGCATGCCGCGACAGCGTGGACGTGAACCGTATGTGCAGTTGACGGACTTTGAGCGAGGGCGTATAGTGGGCATGCGGGAGGCCAGGTGGACGTACCGCCGAATTGCTCAACATGTGGGGCGTGAGGTCTCCACAGTACATCGATGTTGTCGCCAGTGGTCAGCGGAAGGTGCACGTGCCTGTCGACCTGGGACCGGACCGCAGCGACGCACGGATGCACGCCAAGACCGTAGGATCCTACGCAGTGCCGTAGGGGACCGCACCGCCACTTCCCAGCAAATTAGGGACACTGTTGCTCCTGGGGTATCGGCGAGGACCATTCGCAACCGTCTCCATGAAGCTGGGCTACGGTCCTGTACACCGTTAGGCCGTCTTCCACTCACGCCCCAACATCGTGCAGCCCGCCTCCAGAGGTGTCGCGACAGGCGTGAATGGAGGGACGAATGGAGACGTGTCGTCTTCAGCGATGAGAGTCGCTTCTGCCTTGGTGCCAATGACGGTCGTATGCGTGTTTGGCGCCGCGCAGGTGAGCGCCACAATCAGGACTGCATACGACCGAGGCACACAGGGCCAACACCCGGCATCATGGTGTGGGGAGCGATCTCCTACACTGGCCGTACACCTCGTCATCGAACCCATCGTTCTACCATTCCTAGACCGGCAAGGGAACATGCTGTTCCAACAGGACAATACACGTCCGCATGTATCCCGTGCCACCCAACGTGCTCTAGAAGGTGTAAGTCAACTACCCTGGCCAGCAAGATCTCTGGATCTGTCCCCCATTGAGCATGTTTGGGACTGGATGAAGCGTCGTCTCACGCGGTCTGCACGTCCAGCACGAACGCTGGTCCAACTGAGGCGCCAGGTGGAAATGGCATGGCAAGCTGTTCCACAGGACTACATCCAGCATCTCTACGATCGTCTCCATGGGAGAATAGCAGCCTGCATTGCTGCGAAAGGTGGATATACACTGTACTAGTGCCGACATTGTGCATGCTCTGTTGCCTGTGTCTATGTGCCTGTGGTTCTGTCAGTGTGATCATGTGATGTATCTGACCCCAGGAATGTGTCAATAAAGTTTCCCCTTCCTGGGACAATGAATTCACGGTGTTCTTATTTCAATTTCCAGGAGTGTATTATGATTTCTTTCTGTTGGTTATGATTTAAATTTAAGTAACCACTGAATAAAACAAGTTATTGTCATTTTTTAAATTATTAACCTTTAAAATAAACGAAGTGTTTCATCAAATTACCTGGATTACCGTCCACCTGCTTAGCTGGGTGGTAACATGCTTGCGTCCCATGCACTGGGACCAGGTTCGATTCCTGGCCAGGGTAGAGATTTTCTCCGCTCATGGACTGGGTGTTATGTTGTACTCATCATCGGCCGCAAGTCGCCAAATGTGGCGCCGACTGAAATATGACTTGCACATGTCAGCTGAACTCGAATGGGACATCCCAACCGACAATGCCATACTATCATTTCATTTCATTTTTGGCCAGGATTACCAAAGAGGTCAGTCAGAGGGAAAATTCGAGAACTCCTTGCAGTAGAAAAGCACTCAAAGCAGGATGGGTCAGCCAGGAGCACAGTGACTTCGAATGTCATTGGATGTCACCTGAGTAACAGATCCATCAGAGACACTTCACCCCTTCGAAAGCTGAGCAAGTCGACTGTTGGTGATATGATCTTGAAGTGGCAATATATAGAAACAACAACAGCTAAATCAAGACCAGGCAGATCTCATATACTGACCAGCAGGGGCCACTCAACTTTGCGGAGGCTAGATGAAAAAAAAAAGTATGAATCATTCGTAAGTTCCAAAGTGATACCAGCAGTCCAGCTAGCACAATGACTGTTGGTCGAGCAGTTCCTGGTAAGGCTCACATTTCTGTATTTAGTACTGAACGAGCTTGAGGTAGTGTAAAAAGCGACACCCCTGGACAGTCGATGACCAAAAACGTATGATTTGTGGTGATGATCACGCTGTACCCTGTGGCAGTCCTATCAAACGATTTTGGTATGGTGAATGTTTGGAGGACGTTACCTACCATTATGTGTAGTACTGAAGTATTGAGGAGATGGTGTTATGGTATAGGGGTGTTCTTTTTGGTGAGGATGTGAACCCCTTATTGCAGTAAAGAAATGCTAACTTTCATGAGTATTATTGAGTGTTATTGTACAAAGACAACTGCCTCACAGAAGGTGTTTTACGACAGGGTGCCTTTTGATGATGATACAAACAATAATAGTCTCCTAACTGTTCCTCTGCTGTATGCAATACACAATGCTGTAAATGCGTTAGCATCCTTCTACATTTATTTATTAATTATTCATTTAATATTTATCATGTCAGGCTAAATAAACAAATAATCTGATTAAAGAAAGCATATTTCAGTATGACTAGTATCTCTTATTAAACTCCCCAATCGATTTCAACCAAATTTTGCTCAGAAACAGCAGAATTCATGAGTATCACCATTGTGGGGCTTATACCTTATAGCCCCAATAGTAGTATCTTGTGTGGGAACAGTATTGGCCTCCCACATTAACCTTTACAAGGTAGCCTACACATCTGGGGTAAGAAGCTGCTTTCTGGGCCCCCACATATAGGCTGCCCTGCATGACATGTGTGTTATGTCGGAGTAGTATCAGCCTGCTTTAAGGCCCACTTTGCATGATGGCCTGTACATCATCGTCTATTAATGACTTTCAAGCCTCTGATGTGTAGTCAGCCCTGTATGACAAGTGTGTTGTGCTATTAGTATCGGACTGTTTTATTGACTGTATTGCAGGGGCTCTATCTGCAGATGAGTGTGGCTGCGGACAGGATGAGACAGATAGAGGAAGGGATGATCAGAGAGAAGGGGTGGAGGAAATAGACAAAGAGAGCTGAAGGAGGAGATGAAGAGACAGAGAGGGGGGGAGCAGATGTGTACAATATATGTGCTGGACACATATGTAGGCAAATCCAAGTGGGAAAAACTAGTAAATAAGTAAACGCAGAAGGATGTGAACGCATTAACATCACAGTAGACGAACAGATAGGAGACCACAATTATCTGTAGCATAAAGATAATGTATTGTGTCATGAAGTGGCATCTGTGGGGTAATTGTTTGTGGACAATAACATAGAATGGCGTATGTGGAGACCCAACCTGCACCAACTACTGCCAGAAGTAATGACCTGCAAACGCCAGGACAAGGCAATGTGTAGAACAATGGAACCTTAATAAGTGATTTAAGGGGCAAAGAGGTGACAATGCACGTTCAACGCTTCTCTGGTTTCGCTTCTTGAAGGAGAATTGGCTGTCATTCCTCCACAGACATTCAGACACATCAATAAAAGTGTTCAAAAATGGTTCAAATGGCTCTGAGCACTATGGGACTTAACTGCTGTGGTCATCAGTCCCTTCGAACTTAGAACTACTTAAACCTAACTAACCTAAGGACATCACACTTATCCATGCCCGAGGCAGGATTCGAACCTGCGACCGTAGCGGTCGCGCGGTTCCAGGCTGTAGCGCCTAGAACCGCTCGGCCACTACGGCAATAAAAGTGTTCCTAGTGGCTTGTAAACCGTTGTAAAGGCGAAAGTTGAGCACACCCCATATTAATGTCCGCTAATAGGTATCTGGATATTTTTGATCAGATAATGTACGTGTACGTCAGAACCCTGCAAGTAACTGTATAGTGGATGTTTTCTAATTGTACCATATCAGTGTAATGATGTTGCCAGCGTTTCCTATCTCGCAAGGGTTGTGGGATAGAATGATGGTCTGTGTCTAGGTGAACGCTACTTTTAGTCTAGCTTTAGCTTTGTAGTCTTCTTTGAAACGCCACCATGTAACACGCTGAAGAATAACTGCAGAGTCTAGTCTGAGACGAGGTTCTTGGAGTATTCTAAATACTGTATTTGATATAGTGTGTGATTTCGTTCAAGTATCTACCAATTCAGATTCTGCAACATTTCAATAACAATCTGCCCTCACACAAACCGCCTTCTTCAATACGCGATGTGTTTACTGTTAGTCCAACCACCTGGATCTGTTACCAGTGATGGGAAATCTGAGAATCGAGAACTTAGAAATTTTCTAATTATCTACTCCAACGTGTTCTCGAGAATGGGGTCGAGGATTTGAATACTGTAAAATAAGACTGAGGGGAACTACGCTTCACAGATGGGCTCTTCCGGGCGTCGAATTAGGCTGTAGTAAGCAGCGCTACGCAGTCTGGTTGAAGTCGCGGCACAATAAGAGAGCTCGCAGCACCTGAAGGTGACGACTGGATCGGTCGATTGTTCAGAAAAATTGAGCCAACAACTCGGCTGAACATCCGAAAGGACACCGTTAATCGGCCACGGCGAGAATTCCTGATAGATCAGACCTCTCACTTCAGGTTGCGATTCGACTCATGTTGTCAGCACTCGATACCAGAACAAAAACACTTGCTCAAATTTTTGGAAAAAATTCTCTCGTCTCATATGTTTACTCGTTTCCATTAGATTCCAGCTTCCAATTACTATGGGGATTCGCTACACGGTTTGAATTTGTTCACTTGACACCAAGAAAGTAACTTACATTAACAGATGTATTTAAAAGTAAACTACTTTTCTTTCGAATGATTCCTTAAAATCCCACAAGAAAGACTGCACAGTAAAGAAAACAGGATAATCCAGAAAAGCGTTTGCGTAAAACTACTTCCCTTAGAGGAACAGCAAGTTTCCACATAATGGACGCAGGACCGCTAAATAATTGTCCCAGAACAGGGAACTTTACTAGCAGAGCCTGCTCCATGGATGAAGATGAATTCTATTCCTTTGGGTTGTCGAGAACAGAGTTGTACTCGTTGAACTTCTTAAATTTGCCTGACACTATTTTATACGCTTACGAAGTATTCCAATTCACACGCTGCAAACGATTCATTAGTAATGAATTTCATACTGCATTTTCCTCGTGACCTAACGATGAATCAAAACTGCTCTTTTGCATTACTTTAGTCGACTCAGTGCGATCATCGCTGATCCAGGAAGGCTTTTAGTGTTTTCCTAACTCAATTAAGGCACATGCTGTTTTGATTGTTTTGAAAAGGATATCGCCAATTTCCTTTCCACAACTTTCCCTGTCTTTCGTCTCTAATGATCTCGTCGTCAACTGGTCCCCTTAACTCTGTTCTTTCTTCCTTATTTCTGAGTGATCCTCAGACTAAAAGTATCTCAGTCATGCCGACTAATCACCACAATGTCAATGAGCTCGGTAAGGAAAATTTCACGTTTCCCAACGATTTGCAAGTTATTGCCGGTCAATTAAAGAAGCTGAAAGCTAGAAGGAATACATAGTATGTCCCAGGAGGAATAGAAATATTCGGGGATTAATATGGACATAAGGCATATTCTGAATTGTTTCCGAGGTAGAACTTATTGAAGATACATTTTTATTTCTTTTGTGTACGAGGGGCGTTCAATAAGTAATGCAACACATTTTTTTCTCGGCCAATTTCAGCTGAAAAAATTTGTGGAATTTGTTGTGGGGCATAAGGGAATATTCCCGATTCCGCCCCCATAGTTTCACGAGGTTCCAATTGGTGGCGGCGCTATATGTAGCCTTCGAAATGGCATCTATAATGGAAGTGCGTTCCGTGGATAGAGCTGTCATTGAGTTTCTTTTGGCGGAAAACCAGGGTATCGCAGATACTCATAGACGCTTGCAAAACCTCTACGGAGACCTGGTAGTCAGCAAAAGCACGGCGAGTCGTTGGAAGAGGCGTCTGTCATCAGAGCAACAAAGTTGCTCAAACCTGTTGGATTTAGAGCGTGTTGGCCGGCCGCACACGGCTGCAACTCCTGCAGTGTTGAACGTGCCGACACTCTCATTCTGCTTGATCGACGGGTCCCAACCAAACAAACACATCACTACTCAACTGGACGTCTCCGATGGTAGCGCGGACACACTCGTTCACGATTTGGGGGTACTCAAAGGTTTGTGCCACTGGTTTCCTTGCCGCCCAACAGAAAACCATAAACAGCAACAAAGGACCATCTGTGCGGAATTCCTTGCGCGCTACTAAGCTGATCGTGACACTTTTTAGACGAACATCATCACAGAAAAGAAGTTCTCACGTCCGATGACTGTTTGCACAAAAAGTGGGAGTCTGGCGGTCTATCGTCACAAGTCTTTAAATGAAGGGGAAAGACATAAGAGAAGGATAAGAATTCATAATATCTGTTAATAGGCCAGGAATATTAGCCCGAAAAAAGGCCGAGCCGGTCAATAAATATGCACAATCCGGAAATAACTTTAATCGGCATTAGGCATCCCAAATAAGAGTTAAATGAGTTTGGGACAGTTCCTGGCTTGTGCTAAACTTATGAGAGCCGAAAAACCATGAAATTTTTGGACTACTTTCACTTTCTCGCTTATAACTTGGAACGATACATCCTACAGAAAATTATCAAAACGTCAGAATGAAAGAGCATAAAATTTCACGCAGAAAGTCATACTTAAAAGTTGGACTCAATTCGCCTTTTCAGTCGTAGTCTATCGTCAAACACAGGCAATTTTAGCAAATTAGCGCGAAATGTGTGTTACGCTCTTGTTACAACTCCTGTAATTAAAAAACGGCTATTCTAAGTGAAAAGTGTCACCGATTAGAGTTATACAGCGTCAAATTTTCCGTAAAAAGAACTCTTAAATTTTAAAATTAGCTAACTTCTTTGCAAAGAAACAAATTAAAACGTGAAAGTATTCTTTGCGCTAAATTCCTGCTAAGATGTGTTTGTGAAATCGAATTACTATTGGAGGCCAAATCATCGAAATACTCAAATTTTAGATCAATTTAGTTAGATATCTACCTACCTAGGTAGCTAGCTTTAGTCTTTAATATAATAATTCAAGTGGGTAATTTCTAGTGATTTGTGTTACTTAGTTGTACTTATAGAATGAGATTTTCACTCTGCAGCGGAGTGTGCGCTGATATGAAAGTTCCTGGCAGATTAAAACTGTGTGCCGGACCGAGACTCGAACTCGGGACATTTGCCTTTCGCAGACAAGTGCTCTAGCAACTGAGCAACCCAAGCACGACTCACACCCCGTTTGCAAAGTAGGAGATTCAAATGGCACTGAGCACTATGGGACTTAACATCTATGGACATCAGTCCGCTAGAACTTAGAACTACTTAAACCTAATTAACGTAAGGACATCACACAACACCCAGTCATCACAAGGCAGAGAAAATTCCTGACCCCGCCGGGAATCGAACCCGGGAACCCGGGCGCGGGAAGCGAGAACGCTACCGCACGACCACGAGGAGGCGAAGTACTGGCGGAAGTAAAGCTGTGAGGAGGGAACGTGAGTCGTGCTTGGGTAGCTCAATTGGTAGAGCACTTGCCCGCCAAAGGCAAAGGTCCCAAGTTCGAGTCTCGGTCAGGCACGCAATTTGAATCTGCCTGGAAGTTTCACTTGTGCTTATGCTTATGGGAAGGAGTATCTAACCAAATGGAAGAAAAAGCAGAGAAAATATTCAAGAGAGAACATTAAGAATGTGCATTTCCTGAGGAAGGACCTAGTAGTGTCACGTTCGAGCCGTGAAGTGTTCAGTCAAGGTGAATAGTGGGCCAGTGCCTGTCACTCATAATAGAATTTTCCGTCTAATCCTTTCCGCATGAAGTCACTACAATTAATCGAGTCATACGTCGCGTCTGAGTTAGCCCCATATCCATTAACTCCTTGTGATGACGACGGAATAACGCTAAAGACAAGAAAACACGTCCTCATTAAACGATTCAACCTAGCCAATGTCAAAATAATCAGCCACACCGTTCTTGACAGTGGATTTCTCTTACATCGAGTTGTGTGGAACACAGATGAAGTGTTTTCCTCCATCACTAAAATGTACGTTAACTACGTGAAAACCAGCTTGGGTCCAACTGGCCTATAGTGTTCGATGGATATCCTGAGTAGAGAGCTGAGAAAAGCATAAAATCTAGTGAAGGTGCCCGAAGACCCCGCGCTATGTCATCCGCTTCTGTTTTATTTGATGACACAATGTCACCAACTATGCCAGAAGACATTCCCTACTAAACGAACTTGATAAGAAACTTTCATCTCAGTGGCAAAAAAATTATATAGTGAAGGGTATCATGTCAAGCAGACCATTGAGGACGCAGATCCCATGATTGTGAGCATTACCATAGAAAAGTCGAGACAGGGGGAGGGGGGACAAGAACGTCTTCATTAGCGGGGAAAATACTGGTAGTGCCCGCATCTCGTGGTCGTGCGGTAGCGTTCTCGCTTCCCACACCCAGGTTCCCGGGTTCGATTCCCGGCGGGGTCAGGGATTTTCTCTGCCTCATGATGGCTGGGTGTTGTGTGACGTCCTTAGGTTAGTTACATTTAAGTAGTTCTAAGTTTTAGGGGACTGATGACCACAGCAGTTAAGTCCCATAGCGCTCAGAGCCATTTGAACCAATTTTTTGACCACATAGCTGACAGAAGTAAGCAGGACGAAACCGTCACCAATATCTTCTTTATGAAACCTGGAAAAGGCAACCAAGACACATTAATATACTACGCCAACAGTTCTAAGCACTCTGAAGAAGCCAAAAAGCATGTGTTATTGCTTCAAACCTTCAGTGGCTCTAACACAACCTCTACATTTTTTCGACGGGGAACAATCAAATTTATAAACACGATTCAAAAGTCACGAATCTCCTCACACCACCTGAGATTTCACGGATCCTAGCGCATTTCCTGATAAGGTCGGTGAGACATGCGTAAAGTTCATTGTGTGTTTGTATACGAGTGGCAGGTCCAAACCTGTGAATGAAATTCGTATGCAACTGTTCCAGAGAGATTTATAGAAAAATAATGACTTCAGTTTGGTATATTTGCCTCCCACCGAAGTCACTGCTCCTCAGCATTCCGTCGGGATTAAAGCTGGAGGAACAATAAGCTGAATTCACTGAAATGGTGATGGAAAACCCCAAAAAAGTCTGGTTTCGATTGCAGCGCCCCAGGAACTGCTCGACACAATATCCCGCACGTGCAAGAAGGGAAACCAAGCAGCTGGTTTCTTCAGGAAAGCGTCTATATAGTTTTCGGCCATATGTAGCGATTGCAAGGAGCTTTCACACCTCAAGTCTCTAACATATCAGAAGAAGACGAAGAATTGGACGAAGACGGTTCCTCCTTGGCACCATCTTCCCCGAAACATGAAAAATATAAATTTTAAATTAATGTTAACACAGAATAATAATTGCTTAAAGAGTGTTTGTAAAAAATTTATTTCTCATAATTTTTGATTGTAAATGACGTATTAAACCTTTCATTCCTTTCATTTGGTAAGGTTCCTTTCAGTTTTAATTCCACTGATTGTCATCTTGGACTGGCGTGATAATTAGTTAATATTAATACATAGAGATAACTACCAAAGTAGGTTGGACGAATGTGGATGATTTGGCCTTCAAAAGTAATTTGTTGTTGTTGTTGTCTTCAGTCCTGAGACTGGTTTGATGCAGCTCTCCATGCTACTCTATCCTGTGCAAGCTGCTTCATCTCCCAGTACCTACTGCAACCTACATCCTTCTGAATCTGCTTAGTGTACTCATCTCTCGGTCTCCCTCTACGATTTTTACCCTCCACGCTGCCCTCCAATGCTAAATTTGTGATCCCTTGATGCCTCAAAACATGTCCTACCAACCGATCCCTTCTTCTAGTCAAGTTGTGCCACAAACTTCTCTTCTCCCCAATCCTATTCAATACCTCCTCATTAGTTACATGATCTATCCACCTTATCTTCAGTATTCTTCTGTAGCACCACATTTCGAAAGCTTCTATTCTCTTCTTGTCCAAACTAGTTATCGTCCATGTTTCACTTCCATACATCGCTACACTCCAAACAAATACTTTCAGAAACGACTTCCTGATACATAGATCTATATTCGATGTTAACAATTTTCTCTTCTTCAGAAACGCTTTCCTTGCCATTGCCAGTCTACATTTTATATCCTCTCTACTTCGACCATCATCAGTTATTTTACTTCCTAAATAGCAAAACTCCTTTACTACTTTAAGTGTCTCATTTCCTAATCTAATTCCCTCAGCATCACCCGATTTAATTTGAGTACATTCCATTATCCTCGTTTTGCTTTTGTTAATGTTCATCTTATATCCTCCTTTCAAGACACTGTCCATTCCGTTCAACTGCTCTTCCAAGTTCTTTGCCGTCTCTGACAGAATTACAATGTCATCGGCGAACCTCAAAGTTTTTACTTCGTCTCCATGAATTTTAATACCTACTCCAAATTTTTCTTTTGTTTCCTTTACTGCTTGCTCAATATACAGATTGAATAACATCGGGGAGAGGCTACAACCCTGTCTCACTCCTCTCCCAACCACTGCTTCCCTTTCATGCCCCTCGACTCTTATTACTGCCATCTGGTTTCTGTACAAATTATAAATAGCCTTTCGCTCCCTGTATTTTACCCCTGCCACCTTTAGAATTTGAAAAAGAGTATTCCAGTCAACATTGTCAAAAGCTTTCTCTAAGTCTACAAATGCTAGAAACGTAGGTTTGCCTTTTCTTAATCTTTCTTCTAAGATAAGTCGTAAGGTCAGTATTGCCTCACGTGTTCCAACATTTCGACGGAATCCAAACTGATCCTCCCCGAGGTCTGCATCTACCAGTTTTTCCATTCGTCTGTAAAGAATTCGCGTTAGTATTTTGCAGCCGTGGCTTATTAAACTGATAGTTCGGTAATTTTCACATCTGTCAGCACCTGCTTTCTTTGGGATTGGAATTATTATATTCTTCTTGAAGTCTGAGGGTATTTCGCCTGTCTCATACATCTTGCTCACCAGCTGGTAGAGTTTTGTCATGACTGGCTCTCCCAAGGCCGTCAGTAGTTCTAATGGAATGTTGTCTACTCCGGGGGCCTTGTTTTGACTCAGGTCTTTCAGTGCTCTGTCAAACTCTTCACGCAGTATCGTATCTCCCATTTCGTCTTCATCTACATCCTCTTCTATTTCCATAATATTGTCCTCAAGTACATCGCCCTTGTATAAACCTTCTATATACTCCTTCCACCTTTCTGCCTTCCCTTCTTTGCTTAGAACTGGGCTGCCATCTGAGCTCTTGATATTCATACACGTGGTTCTCTTCTCTCCAAAGGTCTCTTTAATTTTCCTGTAGGCAGTATCTATCTTACCCCTAGTGAGATAAGCTTCTACATCCTTACATTTGTCCTCTAGCCATCCCTGTTTAGCCATTTTGCACTTCCTGTCGATCTCATTTTTGAGACGTTTGTATTCCTTTTTGCCTGCTTCATTTACTGCATTTTTATATTTTCTCCTTTCATCAATTAAATTCAATATTTCTTCTGTTACCCAAGGATTTCTAGCAGCCCTCGTCTTTGTACCTACTTTATCCTCTGCTGCCTTCACTACTACATCCCTCAGAGCTACCCATTCTTCTTCTACTGTATTTCTTTCCCCTATTCCTGTCAATTGTTCCCTTATGCTCTCTCTGAAACTCTGTACAACCTCTGGTTCTTTCAGTTTATCCAGGTCCCATCTCCTTAATTTCCCACATTTTTGCAGTTTCTTCAGTTTTAATCTACAGGTCATAACCAATAGATTGTGGTCAGAGTCCACATCTGCCCCTGGAAATGTCTTACAGCTTAAAACCTGGTTCCTAAATCTCTGTCTTACCATTATATAATCTATCTGATACCTTTTAGTATCTCCAGGGTTCTTCCACGTATACAACCTTCTTTCATGATTCTTAAACCAAGTGTTAGCTATGATTAAGTTGTGCTCTGTGCAAAATTCTACTAGGTGGCTTCCTCTTTCATTTCTTAGCCCCAATCCATATTCACCTACTATGTTTCCTTCTCTCCCTTTTCCTACACTCGAATTCCAGTCACCCATTACTATTAAATTTTCGTCTCCCTTCACTATCTGAATAATTTCTTTTATTTCATCGTACATTTCTTCAATTTCTTCATCATCTGCAGAGCTAGTTGGCATATAAACTTGTACTACTGTAGTAGGTGTGGGCTTCGTATCTATCTTGGCCACAATAATGCGTTCACAATGCTGTTTGTAGTAGCTTACCCTCATTCCTATTTTCCTATTCATTATTAAACCTACTCCTGCATTACCCCTATTTGATTTTGTGTTTATAACCCTGTAGTCACCTGACCAGAAGTCTTGTTCCTCCTGCCACCGAACTTCACTAATTCCCACTATATCTAACTTTAACCTATCCATTTCCCTTTTTAAATTTTCTAACCTACCTGCCCGATTAAGGGATCTGACATTCCACGCTCCGATCCGTAGAACGCCAGTTTTCTTTCTCCTGATAACGACATCCTCCTGAGTAATCCCCGCCCGGAGATCCGAATGGGGGACTATTTTACCTCCGGAATATTTTACCCAAGAGGATGCCATCATCATTTAATCATACAGTAAAGCTGCATGTAATTTGAGTTCACAAAAACTTGAATTTAGCGCTGCGGATACTTTCGCGTTTTTATTTGTATCTTTGCAAAGGAGTGAGTGAATTTTAAGCTCTTTTCACGGAAAATTTGATGTTGCATAACTTTCGTGAATGACATTTTTCATTTAAAGTAATCGTTTTTGAGTTACAGGTGTTGAACATGAGCATAACACACCTTTCCGCCAAGATGGAAAACTGCCTATTTTTGACGATTTTTACAACAGATTGAGGCTAAGTGGCTGAATCGTGTCTAACTTTTAAGAAGGCCATTCTACGCGACATTTTATGCTCTTTCATTTTGGTTTCTTGGCATTTCTTTATAGGAAGTGTAGTTTTAGAGTTATAAGCGAAAAAGTGAAAAAAGTCCAAAAATTTCGTTGTTTTTCATCCCTCAAAACCCTAGCACAAGCCAAAAACCGTCGCAGACTCATTTAACTCTTATTTGGGATCTGAACCTTTTTCCGTTACGAAATTAAGGAAATCACGATTACGTGGCAACCTGAGTACAAAAATATGTGAAACTGTCTCGTCCGTCCCCATGCCAACAGTTTGTACCAGAGAAAAATTTTATTATGTCTTGAGTGCGCCAATAAAATAGTTAAATGATATTGTAAATTTCTTTTGTTCGTGATCTGTGTTGTTGAGAAATGTGAATTATAAAACCAAGTCGTTTACAGTACGATTGCGTTGTCATTTAAATGCGGCACGTTCACAGCTTCCCCTCTCTTTCCTCTCCTCAGACAGCGTCCCGTGGCAGTGCAGTGGGCAAAGTGCACAGTGAGGCAGTCGTCCCAGAGCAAGGTTTGCGTATTAAAGTTTTGGCCATTCCTGCCATAGAGTTACGAAATGACAGTTCCTTCTCACTCACTGTTCCAAATAAAGCCAGACATTTTCTGTGGGATTAAGATCGGACGATGCAGTGTGCCAGTCGATGTGGAACAGGTCAAACCAAGAATTTACTGTGGTGTTGCTTCGTCGTCGGCGGTCGTGTCGTA
Source organism: Schistocerca gregaria (assembly GCF_023897955.1). Lineage (NCBI taxonomy): Eukaryota > Metazoa > Arthropoda > Insecta > Orthoptera > Acrididae > Schistocerca > Schistocerca gregaria. The sequence goes on from NC_064926.1 coordinate 208,315,620, forward strand.
ATTTTTGCTTATTTTATTTTATCTCCTACCAGTTTGTCAAACACCAGATAACAGTTCAGATAGAAAAGAATATCTATCTATTCTACGTTCTCTGCTGTCTACTAAAATTCTTTATTGTTTGATATTATTAATTTCAATTTTAAGTTCCTCACTTCCAGATGCCAGTGTGGCGGTGTCACATCTTGTTGGTAAATGAAGTCGTTCGAATCAGTTTCCATCTTCGGAAAAAAAGTCTGAAGCATATCGAGATATGTGCTTCCTGTAGCATTGTTCTCGGCAAAGAAAAATGGACCAAACATCCTTTCCCATGAAACTACCTCTCATGTTGTACAGCTTCATGTGGTTCTTCCGAACTCTGTATTCTCACATTATGACGGTCCACCTCTCCATTTAAACGGAATGTTGCGTCCTCACTAAAGACTGAGCATGGAAGAAAACTGTCATCCTCTGTCTTGCCAAGAACGAAACTACAGAACTCCACACTCCGTTTATCACCTTGTCGAAGACCTTGAAGTACTTAAATTTTGTATGGTTTCATGAGTAAACGTCAACGCAATACACGCCAGACGAACATCGGTGGCATGTCGAGCTTTCAAGCTGCACGGCGAACGGATTTCTGCGGACTCCTTTTGAACCTATGGCGCAGGCTTTCGACGTCCGAACGCTGTTGCAGAGGCAACGGAGAAAGCATGCGAAGTTCGGAAGAACGCGAAATCCCGAAGAATGACTAAAATTTACAGACGCGCGAAATTTGGCACGGACTTCAATGCGAGATCCCTTTAATAGGTTCCACAACGAAACATTGTCTCGAAATTTGGTAGAAAATCAGAAGAAATTCTGGTCGTATGTAAAGTACACAAGCGGCAAGACGCAGTCAATACCTTCGCTTCGCAGTACCGATGGTACTGTTACCGACGACTGTGCCGCTAAAGCGGAGTTATTGAACGCCAGTTTTCCGAAATTCCTTCACCAGGAAGACGAATGGAATATTACAGAATTAGAAATACGAACAGCTGCTAGCATGAGTTTCTTAGAAGTAGATTCCTTAGGGATTGCGAAGCAACTCAAATCGCTTGATACGGGCAAGTCTGCAGGTTCAGATTGTATACCGATTAGGTTCTTTTCAGATTACGCTGATACAATAGCTCCCTACTTAGCAATCTTATACAACTGCTCGCTCACCGATAGATTTGTACCTACAGATTGAAAAATTGGCAGGTCGCACCAGTGTTTAAGAAGGGTAGTAGTAATCCATCGAACTACAGACCTATATCATTGACGTCGGTTTGCAGTAGGGTTTTCGAGTATATACTGTATTCAAACATTATGAATCACCTCGAAGGGAAGGATCTATTGATACGTAATCAGCATGGTTTCAGAAAACATCGTTCTTGTGCAACGCAGCTAGCTCTTTCTTCGCACGAAGTAATGGGCGCTATCGACAGGGGATCTCAAGTTGATTCCGTATTTCTAGATTTCCGGAAAGCTTTTGACACCGTTCCTCACAAGCGACTTCTAATCAAGCTGCGGGCCCATGGGGTATCGTCTCAGTTGTGCGACTGGATTCGTGATTTTCTGTCAGGAAGGTCGCAGTTCGTAGTAATAGACGGCAAATCATCGAGTAAAATTGAAGTGATATCAGGTGTTCCCCAGGGAAGCGTCCTGGGACCTCTGCTGTTCCTGATCTATATAAATGACCTGGATGACAATCTGAGCAGTTCTCTTAGGTTGTTCCCAGATGATGCTGTAATTCACCGTCTAGTAAGGTCATCCGAAGACCAGCATCAGTTGCAAATCGATTTAGAAAAGATTGCTGTATGGTGTGGCAGGTGGCAGTTGACGCTAAATAACGAAAAGTGTGAGGTGATCTACAAGAGTTCCAAAAGAAATCCGTTGGAATTCGATTACTCGATAAATTGTACAATTCTCAAGGCTGTCAATTCAACTAGGTACCTGGGTGTAAAAATACGAACAACTTCAGTTGGAAAGACCACATAGATAATATTGTCGGGAAGGCGAGCCAAAGGTTGCGTTTCATTGGCAGGACACTTAGAAGATGCAACAAGTCCACTAAAGAGACAGGTTACACTACACTCGTTCGTCCTCTGTTAGAATATTGCTGCGCGGTGTGGGATCCTTACCAGATGGGATTGACGGAGGAAATCGAAAGGGTGCAAAAGAGGGCAGCTCGTTTTGTATTATCACGTAATAGGAGAGAGAGTGTGGCAGATATGATACGCGAATTGGGATGGAAGTCATTAAAGCAAAGACTTTTTCGTCGGGGCGAGATCTATTTACGAAATTTCAGTCACCAACTTTCTCTTTCGAATGCGAAAATATTTTGTTGAGACCAACGTGCATAGGTAGGAATGATCATCAAAATAAAATAAGAAAAATCAGAGCTCGAACAGAAAGGTTTAGGTGTTCGTTTTTCCCGCGCGCTGTTCGGGAGTGGAATGGTAGAGAGATAGTATGATTGTGGTTCGATGAACCCTCTGCCGAGCACTTAAATGTGAATTGCAGAGTAGTCATGTAGATGTAGATGTAGATGTAGATATTCGTGGAGAGCCCGGCTATCTAGCTTTACACAAACAACCTGTTTCTCGGAATTGTTCATGTCCTCGTCTAATGCTCAGTGCTGTAGGAGGATCCATACCATATTTGTAGTACGAAAGTCAGACTGAACAGTTATTATTGACCTGCACTGCGAGAAACGTAGAACAAAAACGCTTTCTGTTGTCCCGACTAGAACTAAAGTGGATACCCACTGCTGCTACCCAGCGCGAACCATGTAAAACTTGAGAGTTTGCTCTTTCCAAAAGTTCGTTGTTCACACACAAGTCTCAAATAACAAAACTATTATTATTATTTTAAATCGGATTATTCTTTTTGATACACCCTGTATGTTAAATGCTACGAAATATTCCATAGCGGTAGCGACGACAACCTTATTTGATAAAAGGAATTCCCATAAACAAAAAGTCCACAATAGGAATAACAACAGTTGTGGCTAAATCACGAGAATAACACAATTTCTGCGCTACGGACTTACTGAAGAGCACCCCCCCCCCCCCCCCCCCCCCTATCTGCCGCTGTGTCGCCTCTACAGTGCTGTTTTACGTGAGAGTTCAGTGTTGGGCGACCCCTATCAGTGTTTGCGAACAGCCACCGTACTGTCGCTAGTTGTATTTTTATCTCGTGTGGACAGAAACCAGACTGTCACCATGTTTTTTTTTAAATTCTGCATGTCTCCTTCCTATGTGTCTTCATCCGCATCGTCAACGCTGTGTTTTTGTATTTTACGTTCCGCCATTTTACAGTTTTTAACGAAGTCACCAATTTATCACCTTTTTATATTGTTTCTTTTCTCTCCATTGGTTATTTAACTTTGCTCTCGGCTGTAGAGCAGCGTATTAAGATGCTGTCAGCCCGCCCCTCCCCAGGTGGGGGGAAATCGAAAATCAATAAAGGAAAAAAAATTAAAGAGAGCTTTGTCACGTGAAAATCTTAACATCTCACTATCTTGTTTCAGATGATCCAATATCGAAGCGTTAACGCCTACACCTTCTGTGAATGACCTTGAGGCAATTGTTCACGTACAATTGTCGAAACAGTTGTACAACTTTGGTTCAGCGCATGTGCTATACACTGGATATTGCAGGAAGTTTCTTATGCCTTCCCAAAATCAGAAATTCTGATTTGTGTCGTACGGTTGGTATAGTGCATCTAAACACAGAAGGATTTAGTTTCTTGCAAGCAGTCGTATTAGAAAGTTCATTTTGAGATGCTAGTTCTGCTAACTAGGAAGCTGATTTATGTTGTGATGTATTTATTGTGGTATTCAGCTTGGAAATCTAACGTATATCAACTACATCTATTATCTATTCACAGTGAATTTGAGTGCACTATTTATAATCAAAATTGAGTAGAAGGACTAGATGCACCACTGCAGGAATATAATTAAAGGACTTCATAATTTCGAATTTAGACTTTCTCCGCGAACGACGCCTTGACTCGGCTGATAACCCGAGACGATTTCATCATCGACGTCATAGCTGTTTTTATTCCACATAACTGATTTATAATGATCCACACTTAAGTTGATTGTAGTTACCCTTTAGAAAGGTATTAAATAACTCGTACTGAAACAATCGACATCTTTACATTATTGTGAAAGCTGAAAAGGAAACCAAAATATTGCCTCATTAATAATATTGCCAGAGTAACTTTTCTACGTGCTGATTATTAATTTTAGATACACTGACCATTAGTAAGCAGACTTTTACAACAGCACTACAGTGCATTTCAATACTAGCACGTGCGTCGATGATGTATGGGCGTCACGTGACTAGTATTTGCGCGAGACAGCTCCATTTCTGAGCGGTAAGTGTTACGTTGCTTGCATTTTAAACAATTCAGCAGACATTATAAATCTTTACGTAAGGATCCCTAGCGTAAGTGTCCCACAGGCGGAGTAGAGGTTCGTCTTTTCTCTCTTAAAGGGAATAGTCCTCTTTGAACGCACGAAAAATACGTGATTTTCATGATTTTGTCCACGCTAAATCTAATGATATGGCTTTGTTCCTTACGCTTTTCCCCCAAATAAATTATTTTCATGTCTACGTCGAACGCTCAATGTGACTGTGTAGTCCTCATCACTTCATCATCATTCATGAAAGTCGCGAGTTTGGAATGAACAAAGGTTGGGAATTTGTACGGGCGCTGATAACCGCGGAGTTGAGCGCCCCACAAACCAAACATCATCGTCATCTTTTTGGTCCATATTACCTCCTCCGAAAATGTGGAAAGCAAAGAGATTGCAATAGAAGAGATTTGTTTCATAATATCGAAGATGAAGAAGTACTGATGGTTCTTAACGTATGCATTTTAGAGCCCATGTTTACTATACTATTCTGCTTAGAATGATCGTATCTGTTATATCCTGAAGGTTCACCATTCCTCCTGGGATACCCTAAATACTCCGCAAGCCACCTTGCGGTGTGTGGCTGAGGGTACTTCTAGTACCACTATGTGATCCACCTTCGCTTGTTCCAGTCGCGTATGGCGCATGGGAAGAACGATTGTCGGTAAACCTCCATATTAGCTACAATTTCTCAGATTTTCTCGTTATGATCATTTCGCTAGACATATGTGGGAGGAATCAATATGTTGTATACTCTTCTCGGGAGGTTTTCTATCGGAATTTCGATAGTAATCTTCTTCATGATGCAGGACGTCTCTCGTCTAGCGTCAGCCACTGGAGTTTCTGCAGCCTCTCCGCAAGATTTCACGCGAAATAGACGATCCTGTAATGAAACGCATTTCGTTGGCTCATCTCAATCTCTTTTATTAATCCTATCCAATAAACGTCCAAGACTGCTGAGCATCACTTAAGAACCGACCAGCAAGTGTTTTTGTAAACCACATCTTTCTGGATGAATTGTGTTTTCTTAAGATTTTTCGAACGAATTTCAGCCCAGCATCTGATTTTCCTACAGTTCGTTTCATGCAGATATTCCACTTTAGATCGCACTGGACAGTCACGCCTAGGTATTTTACGGTTGCTTTTGTTTCCACTGATTTGCAGCGAATAGTGTGACAGTACAGTAGTGGATTTCGTCGCCTGTTTATGAGCAGTGCGTTAGACTTATTTACGTTCAGGTCAACTGAGACTCCTTACACCAGTCGCCGTTCCCCTGCAGGTCTTCCCGCATTTCACTATAGCTTTCTGGCGTTGCTACGTTTATGGACAACTGCATCACTTTTAAACAGCCTCATGGAGCTTCCAACGTTATACACTGTGAACGGTAACAGTCTTCCTTAACGAACTCATGAAAGTACCTTTGCATCTGTCGATTTTGTTCCCTTAAGAGCGACGTGTCTTATTCTATTTGCAAGGAAGTCGTGAATCCAAACACAAATCTGGTCCGATACTCGATAATCTCGGAATGACATTACGGAACCGTATCAAATGCCTCACTGAAGTCATGAAACGCTGCACTACGAATCTTATGGACGAACAGAGTGAGCTGAGATTCGAAAGGCCTCTGTTTGCGCATTTCATGCAGATGTTTATAGGAGAGATTTCCGTTCTCCAAAAGTGTTATAATACATGTTACAATACGTGAGCATGAACCATGTTCCATAATTCTACAACAGCTTGACGTTTGTGATATAGGCCTATAGTTATGGTCTTCTGTTCTGTGCTTTTTCCGGTCGCTAGGTATACTTCATCGTTCCAGTGACCTACAATTAACTACTGCAAGGGTCGGAGCAAGCTCTTCCGCACCATATCTGTGGAATCTTACAGGTATCTCATCTGACCCAGACACCTTTTCGCTATTAAGCGATTGTAGTTCTTTTCTTTCCTGTGACGTTTCGACGTTCGTGCGATAATCGGATGGAGAACCTTCCGCCGTGAAACAGATTTCGAAGACAGAATTCAGTATTTCGGCCTTCTGTCATCTTCTGTTCTGGTGTCAGAATGGTCACTGAGCGACTGAGTACATGATTACTAACCTCTTACTTAAAGTAAGGCCAAAAATTCATAGGATTTTTAAGCAGACGGTTGACAGAATTTTTCTTTCAGTTCAAATGAACGCTCCTCGCAGTTTCCTCCTTACACTCATTTTCGCTTCGTTCAGCTTTTGTTTGTTGGTTAAGCTTTGTCTTCGCTTAAGTCTGTGATGAAGCTCACTTCGCTTTCTTAACAACTTTCTAGCAGGGCTGTTAAACTACGGTGGGGCTTTCCCATCCCAATTCTGAGAAATGCTTAGACTGCTGATATCTCCTGATAATCAGCAGATAATGAGTTCCATCAAGTCATAAATCTTGTAAGACATTTGGACTGTCGCTTCCGTTATACGTTATCCTCCCAGTCAGTAGACGAATTCTAATCAATCGAGGTTACTTCATAAGGTAGGGGCTTGCCAAAGCAATTTCTAAACCCCATCCATTGCCTCTGTCGTTGTTTGGACTTTAAAGTAGGCTTACTCGTGAACATGCCATTAATTGCTCGTCGTTTAGCTGAATCCGCTAATATCAACCGTAGCTTCAGAACTAAAACAGTGCAGTTTTAAAACAAAGCAGTAAAGTACTGTCAACAAAATTTGTCACTAGCTTCAAAGAAAGGATACCAATAAAACTAGTATTTATTTCAGCTGCTGTACAGGGTGCGGCCCCTTTTGTCAGTTGACTTTGTAGCATAGGTGTCCACGTAAGCTTGTCCTATGCAAGTCTCTTCATCTCTGGAAAACTACTGTAACCCATCCGCGTTTGAATTTCCTTGCTGTATTCGAACGTCGATCTCCCTCTACTATCAAACTTACGTTTCCTTGCTGCCTCAGGACATTTCTTATTAGTGATTATCTTCTTTTAGTCAGGTTGTACTACAAATTTATCTTTTCCCAATTCGATTCAGTACTTCATTAGCTTTTATTCGATCTAACCATCGAATCAACAGCGCTCCTCAGGTGCATCACATTTCAAAAGCTTCTGTTCTCTTTAACCTGAACTGTTTATCGTGCACACATCAATTCCCTACAAGACTGCAATCCAAAAAAATACCGCCAGAAAAGGCTTCGTAAAATCTACATTTATATTCGATGTTGGCGCATTCCTTTTTTTCACAAATATTTTTATTTCTAGAGTAAGTATGCATTTTCGGTTGCTGCGAATTACATTTCCGACCAAATAACAAAACTCATATATTGCTATTACTATCCCATTTCGTAATCTAATCCTTTCAGCGTCGCCTGATTTATCCGATTTCATTGCATTACTCTTGTTTTACTGTGATTATTACTCATCTTATAATCTCCTTTCCAAGACACTATCCACTACATCGAACCAACATTCCAAGTCAATTGTCGTTTCCGTCAGAATTACGTTGCCATCGGCAAACAACAAAGTTTTTGTTTCTCCCCTCTGAACTTTAAATTCCCTTTTTCAATTTTCTCCCTGGTTTCCTTCAGAACTTATTTAATATCCAAACTGAATGACATTGGCGATAGCCTACAATTCTACCTCACTCCCTTCTCAAATACGTCTTCCGTTTCATGTCCTTCGGCTGTTGTACGTAACTGCAGTCTGATTTCCGTACATGTTATGAATACCCTTCCGCTCCCAGCATTTTATCCCAGCTATCTTCACAATTTCAAAGTTCACTTTCCAGTCAGTATTGTCAAAGGCTTTTTCTAAATCTACAGATGCTATAAATGTAAGTTACCATTCTTTAATGTATTTTCTGATATAAATCGTAGTGTCAGTGTTGCCTCACGTATTCCTACATTTGTCTGGAACTAAAACTAACTTTCCTCGTGGTCGGCTTTTACCAGTATTCTCATTCACCAGTAAAGAAATCATGTCAGTATTTTTCAACTACGACGAAGGTTGGAAAAGGGCACAGGTCATCCCCGTTTTCAAGAAGGGACGTCGAACAGATGTGCAGAACTATAGACCTATATCTCTAACGTCAACCAGTTGTAGAATTTTGGGACATGTATTAAGTTCGAATATAATGACTTTTCTGGAGACTAGAAATCTACTCTGTAGGAATCAGCATGGGTTTCGAAAAAGATCGTGTGAAACCCAGCTCGCGCTATTCGTCCACGACACTCAGAGGGCCATACACACGGGTTCCCAGGTAGATGACGTGTTTCTTGACTTCCACAAGGCGTTTGATACAGTTCCCCACAGTCGTTTAATGAAGAAAGTAAGAGCATATGGACTATCAGACCAATTGTGTGATTGGATTGAAGAGTTCCTAGATAACAGAACGCAGCATGTCATTCTCAATGGAGAGAAGTCTTCCAAAGTAAGAGTGATTTCAGGTGTGCCGCAGGGGAGTGTCGTAGGACCGTTGCTATTCACAATATACATAAATGACCTTGTGGATGCCATCGGAAGTTCACTGAGGCTTTTTGCGGATGATGCTGTGGTATATCGAGAGGTTGTAACAATGGAAAATTGTACTGAAATGCAGGAGGATCTGCAGCGAATTGACGCTTGGTGCAGGGAATGGCAATTGAATCTCGATGTAGACAAGCGTAATGTGCTGCGAATACATAGAAAGAAAGATCCTTTATCATTTAGCTGCAATATAGTAGGTCAGCAACTGGAAGCAGTTAATTTCATCTCGGAGTAGGCATTAGGAGTGATTTATAATGGAATGACCATATAAAATTAATCGTCGGTAAAGCAGATGTCAGACAGATTCATTGGAAGAATCCTAAGGAAATGCAGTCCGAAAACAAAGGAAGTAGGTTACAGTACACTTGTTCGCCCCCTGCTTGAATACTGCTCACCGGTGTGGGATCCGTGTCAGATAGGGTTGATAGAAGAGATAGAGAAGACCCAACGGAGAGCAGCGAGCTTCGTTACAGCAACATTTAGTAATCGTGCAAGCGTTACGGAGATGATAGATAAACTCCAGTGGAAGACTCTGCAAGAGAGACGCTCAGTAGCTCGGTACGTGCTTTTGTTGAAGTTTCACGAACATACCTTCACCGAGGAGTCCTCCGTATATCTCGCGAAGAGATCATGAGGATAAAATCAGAGAGATTAGAGCCCACACAGAGGCATGGCGACAATCTTTCTTTCCAGATACGGTACGAGACTGGAATAGAAGGTAGAACCGATAGAGGTACTCAAGGTACCCTCTGCCACACACCGTCAGGTGGCTTGCGGAGTATGGATGTAGATGTAGATGTAGACTTATTGAAGTGACGGTTCGGCTGTATTCACACCTATCAACATCGATCTTTTTTTTTTTTAAATTGGAATTATGACATTCTTGTTTAAGTCTGAGGCTATTTCGCTTGCCTCATGCACCTAGGACACCAGATGGAATAGTTTTGTCACATGTGTCTCTCACAAAGACCTCATAGTCAGTTGTCTGTCAAATTCTCCTCGCAGTCGTCTCTCTACTCCCCGCATATACAGTACTGTTACGCATCGTTGATTGAAAACGTGTCCTCCACTACAAACGGCGCTGGACCTCGGCGCGCATCCAGCCTGTGTGGTCCCTGCGCCGTTTCCAGTATTGCTGCGTTCGGCCCTTGGCCTAGTTCCAGCACAAGAGGCGCGCATGCGGACGGAACAGCCTGCGTTCTGGTGTGCGGATGTGGACCAAGGAGAGCGCCCACAGACACAGGGCGCTCGCCTGTTTTCCAGCTGCCTGTGGACACTCCCTCAGCCAGCTCACTCGCTCCTGCCGCCAGCCACTGGCGTTCCGCTCCTTAGCAAACCGCCACTCAAGCTAGACAAAAGCGCCCACTGTTCCACTCTATGACTGATTCGCGTTGCCTGGTTCAGAAATAATCCAAACTACAGCGCTGGACATTAGAACTGCACCACAACGAAGGCGGCATGCAACAAACGTCAAATAAGCGAGAAATGCAGTTATGCATCGATAAGCAAATGGTTAGCCGTTCAGCACGAATATACACTGAAGATCCAAAGAAACTGGTACACCTGAGTAAGATTGTGCAGGGCCCCCGCGAGCACGCTGAAGTGCCATAATACGACGTGGCATGGACTCTACCAATGTCTGAAGTAGTTCTGGAGGCAATTGACACCATGAATCCTGAAGGGCTGTCTATAAATCGGCAAAAGTCGAGGGGTGGAGATCCCTTCTGAAGAGTATGTTGCAAGGCATCCAAGATATGCTTCATAATGTTCAAGTCTAGAGAGTTCGGTGGCCAGCGGAAGTGTTTAAACTCAGTGTTCCTGGAGCCACTCTGTAGCAATTCTAGATGTGTCGCATTGTCCTGCTGGAATTGCACAAGTCCGTCGGGTGCACAGTGGACATGAATGGATACAGGTGTCCAGGCAAAATGCTTACGTACGTGTCACCTGTCAGAGTCGTATCTAGATGTATCAAGGCTCCCATATCACTCCAACTGTAATACCGAGGTTGCACCAGCTCGAACAGTCCCCTGTTGACATGCAGGGTCCATGGATTCACGTGGTTATCTCCATACCCGTACACGTCCATCCGCTCGATACCATTTGAAACGAGACTCGTCCGACCTGGCAACATGTTTACAATCATCAGTGTTGGTATTGACGGATCCAGGTGAGGCGTCAAGCTTTGTGTTGTGCAGTTATTAAGGTCACACGAGTGGGCCTTCGCTTCCGAAGACCCATACTGATGATGAATAGTCCGCACGCTGACGGCCCAGCAATGAAATGTGCAGAAATCTGCGGAAGCCCTGCGCTTCTGTCGCATTGTATGAGTCTCTTCAGTCGTCGTTGGTCCCGTTCTTGCAGGCTCTTTTTCCGGCCACAGCGATGTCGGAGATTTGATGTTTTACCGGATTCCTGATATTAAAGGTACACTAGTGAAATGATCGTACAGGAAAATCCCCACTTCATCGCTACCTCCGAGATGCTGTGTCCCATCGCTTGTGAGCCGACTGGCCGGCCGGAGTAGCCGTTCTAGGCGCTACAGTCTGCAGCCGAGCGACCGCTCCGGTCGCAGGTTCGAATCCTGCCTCGGGCATGGATGTGTGTGATGTACTTAGGTTAGTCAGGTTTAATTAGTTCTAAGTTCTAGGCGACTGATGACCTCAGAAGTTGAGTTGCATAGTTCTCAGAGCCATTTGAACCATTTTTTGTGAGCCGACTATAACAAAACGTTCAAACTCACTTAAATCTTGGAAACCTGCCGTTGTAGCAGCAGTAACCGATCTAACAAACGCGCCAGACACTTAATGTCTTATACAGGCGTTGCCGACCGCAGTGCCACATTTTGCCTGATTACATGTTTCTGTATTTTAATACGCATGCCTATGATAATATCTTTGGCGCTTCAATGTAGTAAGGCGGTGTAAATAAACACTATCTGACCAAAGTATCTGGAAACTTATCAGTGGATCTTAACGAGGTATGCTTCTACTCTTCGACCTCATGACGGCTTGCTCTGTGCTGCGGACACTCTCAGTGAGGTGCCTGAATGTATCTGGATGAATTGCGGGCCATTCTTCCCCAAGAGCCCAAACCTAAATAAGGTAACGATGTAGCACTTTGGGTTATGGAGCGAAATCGGAGTTCTAACTCATCCGAAAGATGTTCCAGTGCAGCCCGTGCGGGCACTCGCCCCACCAGGGGTTGGCGAGAACGGAGTGCGAGGGGGGGGGGGGGGGGGGGGGGGGGGGACGCTGGGGCCTGAATCGCGCAATAACCCTGGGTTCGGTGTGGGGCGTCGGTGAGGTGGGTAGACTGCTGTGGCCTGCTGTGGGGCTGTGAACCAGTGAGAGCTACGGTCGGACAAAGCCTCTTAGTCGTTTCTAGGTCCCCAGTTCAACATACACACACACTACAGAGTATTTTACACATACTGATCGTATGTGTTTTACACATACTGATCATCTACTGTGAAATACTACAGGGTGACTTAAATGAAAAACACAAGCGGTGTGCCCACAACTTCACGCGATGCAATAGTGGGGAAGGAGGCTCCAATCGCTGTATATCCACTGGCCAATTCCTCGCATTTTGCCAGGTGGAATATCGGTGTCAGCCGAATCAGACGACTTAGAAAACAAGTCTAAGAAAATCATTGCGCCATTTAGCACTTCAAACTGGTGTGCCAATAATACCTCCTCATAAATGGGTGTATGAACTCAAGCCTTACAAAGTAACGACAATCCATCAGCTGAAGTATATAAGGTTTTATTGGAATCTTGAAATGTTTCTACAGTTTTATTTCTATTGTTACTTTGTTTGCCATATATCATCTTAATTGATGAAATGTGATATCTGCCAACAGTAACTTTCCGTTTTATTCTCTTCGCGCTCCAATTGTTTTCGATTGTTTGTCTTACCAAATTTGCACTGAATCTCCTCACTTCACAATGCCGAAGACATATTCAACATATTATAATGTGTTCTTATTAAGGGACATTTCTATTTACATTTAGTTTCTTCGTTCCAGCAACATATTTTGCTATTTTATATAGGTGATGCACTGTCTTCAGTATGAAATCTAAGTTTTCCGACTAAACTTTCAGTTTGAGCTATATCAAAATTAGCACAACATGAAACATTTAATTCGGTAGTGAAAGTAGCCAAACGCGCACACCGAGGAATAAACATGTAAAATCTTTTCAATTTTTCTTATCAAATAGCTCTATTAAAATGGCTAGCATAAAAAATTAAAAACAGCAATGAAGGCCACTAGGGGAAAAAATTATTTTCCATTAAGACATTTACAATGCTGACTTTAAATTAGATGCAATTCCTTTGTGGAATCCAACTGTTAATAACAGCTTTAAAATAACCGCCGTATGCGGCAAATCAAAATGCAGTGGCTGTCTCGAACAGGTTAATCGTGATACATAGGAAACCATATTCTTTAGTAATTTGGAACACGCGTAAGAAACAATTACAATACATGTCTTAAAATGATAGAAATCCACTATGTGCTTTACACTGTAAATCAAGGAGAACACTTTCTTGGGTAATGTGATCAGAAACCGAGTAACGGAACTAAAACAAATCTTAAGTCAGGGGCCACCTTGAATAAAACACTACTCCTAACTATGATTTAAATGACAAGATTTCATCAAAGCTTGGAAAAATATCTGGCGCTAAAAGTTTAAGACAGCTTTGCCACAATATGATTTCAAAAGCATCCTACTTGACATGAATCTCAGGCAAAAGCTCTCTCTAAGGACAACAAATCACTAAACACAGTCAAGACTAGAGCTATAACATATATACACTGATGTAAAAAAATAGCAACAACAACCTAAAGTAATGAAATTTCGATAATACATTTGTCTAGGTAACATTTAAGTAATTAACATGGCAAGATCACATGGTAGCGCGAGATAAGCCATTGCAAATGTGAAATGCTGGTACATTAATAACCCGTGTAAGCACCAGAATTTTGAATGCAAGCATGCAAACGTGTATGCATTGTATTGTACAGGTACCGAATGTCACTCTCTGCGATGGAGTTCCATGTCTGTTGCACATGGACTGTCAGTACAGTGACGCTTAATGCTGTTTGTGGATGACGCTGGAGTTTTCGTCCGACGTCGTGCTCGATTGGAGACAGATCTGGTGATCTAGCAGGCAAAGCTAGCATGTCGACACTATGTTGACTTACAACAGCGGTCAGTGAGCGAGCGTTATCCACTTGGAAAACATCCCTTTGACTGTTATTCATGAATGGCAGCACAACAGATGGAGTCACCAGTATGATGACAAATTTGCAGTCTTGGTACGTGGGGTAAGCAAGACATTGCTCCTGCTGTCATACGATATCGCACCCCAGACCATAACTCCAGGTATACGTCCCGTGTGCCTAGCACGCAGACAGGTTGGTTGCAACCCTCAACTGCCCTCAACTCAATCAACACACGGCCATCACTGTCACCGAGGCAGAACCAGCTTTCATCAGAAAACACAACAGACCTCCACCTTGCCTTCCAATGAGCTCTCACTTGCCATCACTGAAGTGAGAAATGGCGGTGGTATAGGGTTACATGGCGTATGGCTCGGAGCTGTTCTTGAAGTAACCGATATGTAACAGTTCGTTGTTTCACTGTGGTGCCAACTGCTGCTCTAATTTATGCTGCAGTATGTCGCGCCAAGGCCATACGCCGAATACTGTGTTCCTCTCTCTCGGTAGAGCCACTTGGCCGTCCAGAGCCGGGTCTTCTAGCGACATTCCCGTGACCACTGCTACCAGGAATCATTTACAGTAGTTATATTCCTGCCAACTTCAAGTGGCTCTAAGCTCTATGAAACTTAACATCTGAGGTCATCGGCGGCCGCTCTGGCGAAGCGGTTCTAGGCGCTTCAGTCCGGAACCGCGCTGCTGCTAGGGTCGCAGATTCGACGACGCCTCGGGCATGGATGTTTGTGATGTCCCTAGGTTAGTTAGGTTTAAGTAGTTCTAAGTCTAGGGGACTGATGACCTCAGATGTTAAGTCCCATAGTGCTCAGAGCCATTTGAACCATCTGAGGTCACCAGTCCCTTAGACTTAAAATTACTTAAACCTTACTAACCTAAGGACATCACATACATCCATGACCGAGACAGGATTCGAACCTGCGACCATAGCAGGAGCGCGGCTCCGGACTGAAGCGCCTAGAACCGCTCGGCCACAGCGGCAGGCCTCCTGCCAAGTCTTTCAGCAATATCGCAGAGGCAACATCGAGTTTCTGGTAGCCCTATTACACGACCTCGTACTAACTCCGTGAGGTGTTGATAATAGCATGTTTGAGTCCTCAAAGGCATTCTTGACTAACATAACTCAACAAGTCAAATCTCAAAGGTAACTAACGCTCACGTCCTCTACAGCGATTATTTAAAGTGAACTTGATTTGCACCCTCATAGTGGCGCTGCTGGCCCCAGTATTTTTCGACTGGTGCGAAATTTGAATAGACATCATCTTTCGGATGTAGAAAGGCGTCTACCAACTTTCGTTTACGCCGCACTATTCCTTCTTGGTGTTGCAATTTTTTTCCATCAGTATATTTAGTTTTAAAACAGTTTAAAGGAGAAATACTTAGCAAGGCATGAGGCCTGCTTATATACGTACAATTTTTTTTTTAGAAAGACTAGACCAATAAGCATCAAAATTAGAACACAAAGCTTAACGGCACTCAGCTGAAATCAGAACGCAAAAATTGAGGAACCGTCAGAGCATCGAATGTACTACTCACAATATAAACTTGAACAGAATGTTTCAGACACTGTGAGAGTATCAAACAAGATTAAATGGTTGCGTACATTAATACCAAAGATGACAAATTTTTGCTTTCGGTTGTAAACGCTCGCCGTTTATTCGTTTGCCCCGTCCCTCCGTTGCCACGACGAAAATCAGCAGGCAATACGGTGACATTCGGCCATATTCCCAGATGGCATGAGCCATACTTGTTATGCCTGTTGTCCTTTGACTAAAACACGTAGCACAAAACCTCATCGCACGACCCCACTCCCGCCTAACGGGACGCTGGGAAGGCGTTATCAAGAGGCGCGGCCTCGATAACTTTGAATATCGATAACGGACCGGCACACAGCTGTCAGTGGTTTCCTGTTACGATAAGACAATTGTTCTCTTGGGAGCAGTGCCAAAGCCGGCCGCTGTGACAGAGCGCTTCAGTCCGGAACCGCGCTGCTCCTACGGTCGCCGATTCGAATCCTTCCTCGGCAATGGATGTGTGTAATGTATTCACGTTAGTTAGGTTTAAGTAGTTCTAAGTCTAAGGCATTGATGACCTCAGATGTTAAGTCCCATTGTGTTTAGACCGATTTGAACCATTTTGTTGTTTATTTACTTACGACTCAGGTTTAGGCATTTTATTGCATTTTCAAGTGATTATGCCATTAACAAATATGACATAAACTCAGTCACTTGAAAATCGCATAAAAGGCCGAAAGCTGGTTCGTAATTAAATAAACAACAATACAGTCAAATGACGGTGTGTTAGTTAGGTTTGAGTAGTTCTAAGTTCTAGTGGACTAATGACCTCAGATGTTAAGTCCCATAGTGCGTAGAGCCATTTTTTTTTTAGTAGTGCTCTGAGCACTATGGGACTTAACTGCTGAGGCCATCAGTCCCCTACAACTTAGAACTACTTAAACATAACTAACATAAGAACATCACACACATCCATGTTCGAGGCACGATTCGAACCTGCGACAGTAGCGGCAGCGCGATTCCAGACTGTAGCGCCTAGAACCGCTCGGCCACTTCGGCCGGTTTGACCAATATGCCCACATGACTAGCTGCATGAGTCAAGTGGCAGGCTAAGAAAAATGAGAGGCTGCAACCTGCAATCGCCCGCCTACAAAGCTCAGTGGTGTTCAAACCGATCCTCGAGTACAGCTTTTAATCGCCGCCCTGAGTCGCTTAGAGCCGGCGTCTGCGGTCCAGATACGGCCTTGGGACACGCCGTGCGGCGACAAGTACTTGAGGCCCACGCGCACTCGGCCTCCGAACCACCGGTCGCTGACGTGGTTGGGCGGCGAGACGTCTGGAAACGAGTTTAAATCCAAGTATGGGCACTGCACCGCGACTTTCTCTGATTGGTTTCGCGCGCTGCTGCTGGTGGACTGGACTCCTCGCACAGGAATGACTCCGCTTCAGTTGCCTGTCCTTCACAGAGAGGAAACGTGGTATGCTACATGGAGTCAGTAAGAAGATAGATGACAAAACGACCATAAAAAGAATCTTCGGCATCTGGTTCTTTCACTGAATGTCACAGCCCAAAGAAATAGAATGCCATAGAGACGCAACATCGCGACGAGAGTGGAGCAGACTAAACAACCATCCGCCATGTTCTGGAAGGTAAAAGAAAGGAGGTGGCGATATAAGATAAAGGCAGATAATGTGTCAAATGACTACAAGATAATTTTCAACTATCATGTTTACTAGTTACAGCAAGAAGCGAAATTATCCCTGATAAAGAACGACGAACACTTCCAATACATAATCTTCCAGCAATTACTGTAACACATACATATAAATTCTCCAGTCCCAGACGATCTATTGCGTGACATTCAAAAAAATGGTACAAATGGCTCTAAGCACTATCGGACTTAACATCTGAGGTCATCAGTCCCCTAGATTTAGAACTACTTAAACCTAATTAGCCGGCGGGGGTGGCCGAGCGGTTCTAGGTGCTGCAGTCTGGAACCGCGCGACCGCTACGGTCGCAGGTTTCGAATCGTGCCTCTGGTATGGATGTGTGTGAGGTCCTTAGGTTAGTTAGGTTTAAGTAGTTCTAAGTTCTAGGGGACTGATGACCTCAGAAGTTAAGTCCCATAGTGCTCAGAGCCATTTTTTAAAACCTAATTAACCTAAGGACACCACACACATCCATGCCCGAGGCAGGACTCGAACCTGCGACCGTAGCAGCCGCGTGGTTCCGGACTGAAGGGCCTAGAACCGCTCGGCCACAGTGACGGCGGGTGACATTCAGAATGAGAAGACATGCTCTGTAAAATTCAGTTAAGGATCAGTATTTGTGTGATTCAATACACCCTTTACTACACATAACGCGCATCCAATACAGAAAAATTGCAAAATCAGTGGGAGATATGTGTAACCCAGAAATTCTGGAGAACGGAGTTAAGAGAATAATGTTCTGGAAAAAGTTCGCTTTCATATAAACTTTGTAACAAATGGTTAAACTTGTATTTGAAATAAGTGAGATAAACTGTGTGTTACGTGGATAAAATACGTAAATTCCGACTCAAGGAGTAGGTACATTACGACCTAACCCAACCAGTCAGTCGAAATTACAACGACGTAGTTGGATGATTGTAAGTTAAGGAAATTAATACTTAATTCACTGCTCACTAAACCACATGTCTCCTGAATTAGTTTATCGTCTGCTCATTATATAGATCCAAACTTTGCAGCCCATGTATAAAAGTACACGAAGATTGTTTCATACAGATATTTTCACTTTCTGCTTTGCATACACATGGCTCCTGTAAGTTGTAGTTATAATTTAAAACAAGTAAACATTTCTTTACAGGATATTACAGACCTTTCTGTATGTAATCCACATTTTCTAATGTAATAGCATACTTTGTTTAAATTTTGCAGATAGCAACAAAACATTACTGGAGTAACGTCTATTTGCAACTGCCAGAAACTGAATCACTCATTTTATAACGCTCACACAGAAAAGACATTATCTACCAGATCTTCCAAACAGTAACTATGTTTTCAGTCATAACAAAATGCCACTGACGTTTCGGAATTGTTTACAGAGTATGATGCAAGCCTTTGTAAGGCTTCTCCATCGTCACAAAATAATCGGAATATTTTGTGGCATAAGGAATATGCCATGGAAAACTTAGATGAAACACAGGTAAACACTTCATTCTGGAACCGCGCGACCGCTATGATCGCAGGTTCGAATACTGCCTCGGGCATGGATGTGTGTGATTTTCTTAGGTTAGTTAGGTTTAAGTTGTTCTAAGTTCTAGGAGACTGATGAATTCAAATGTTAAGTCCCATAGTGCTCAGAGCCATTTGAACCATTTTTTGAACAGGTAAACAAATACATTTTTTGAACAGGTAAACAAATACATCAATGTAAACAAAAATACAGCGCAGTTACAGAACGTGTGTAAAAACAAGTACATTAAAAATGGCTCTGAGCACTATGGGACTTAACATCTGAGGTAATCAGTCCCCTAGAACTTAGAACTACTAAAATCTAACCAACCTAAGGACGTCACACACATCCGTGCCCTAGGCAAGATTCGAACCTGCGACCGTAGCGGTCGCATGGTTCCAGACTGAAGCGCCTAGAACCGCTCGGTCACAGCGGCCGGCCTTGTACATTATTCTGCACTCTTTTGTCGAGATACAAGCGTGCATTTATGCTCTGAGCACACAGCAGGTACGAATCCGAAACGAAATTCAGCAACTGTGTAGGTTTCTAAACGAACCACAGAAAGACTTCCGATACCTGGCGGCTACTACCACAGGGTAGCGTCGCAGAAAACACTGAAGAATGTGCAACAGACTTTCTATGTATTCTCTACCTCTTTGTCATTGTCACATTATGACAGGAGCCGTCACACCAATGGAATAAATGGACAGGGCGTAAGTGTTAGCATGCTACTCGAAGACACAAAGTTGTTAGGATGCTGTCAATAAAGTTGGTTTCCCATTTTAAACCGGTGGAGGACAATTACTGCGGTGACTACCTCATCTAGTTCCGTCAACAGGTGTCCATCAAGTAAAATTTAAGGATTTATAGAGGGCGTCCAAAGAGGAATGGTCAGTTTTCAGGAGTGTAACGGGAACGGCCATTCGAACCAAAAAACTCTTGTAAATATGGAATCTGAAATGCGCATATTAAGAGCTTCTCCTGGAAGCTCCTTGCTTTCCATATTTTCGGACGATGTAGTATGAACCGAAACAAGAAAAAAATTTCTGTTAAACATTTAATCTAAAATCGGTATGGGTTTCGCAGTAGCAAAGATGAACAAACGCTCTTAGCTCTTAAGGTAGGTTTTTAAGATCCGACGTTTACCAGACTTTTTTCTGGTTTTGCTCTACACTACCAACTTTCATAGTATGTGAAACAAATGGTATGAAAATAGAAGACGCTTGTTACACAGTATCGTAGATGATGAAGCGCTCATACTTCCTAAAGTATTCACTTAGAGCCAATGTTTTACTACACACTGTATACACTTATTAGCCACAACACTGCCCATTGCAAGATTCATTGCTGCCTCATGGCGTTGCTGGAACGTGTCGCGGTAAGGAAAGTACGAGGGCGTGCTGAATAGTAATGCCTTCGGATCTATTATGTGAAAACTCTTAAAGTTCCTTAAATAAAACAAACGTTACTAACGTTCTACATCTTTGTGTTTCGTGTCTACATCTTTATTTCTCAACAGACACCCTGGTGATGAACGCATTTCTCCCTACGAGAAATCAGTTTGTTGACACTGTCACTGTAGAATGTTTCACTTTGTTGACAAAGCCACAACCACACCCCTGCTTGCACTGCTTCATCACTATCAAAGGGAAGTCCTCCAAGGTGCTCTTTAAGTTTCGGAAACTGCTGAAAATCGAATAGGCCAAGGCCGAACTATATGGAGGATGATCGATGACAGTGAAACCAAGGCGTCGGATTGTTGCACGTGTCGCATCGCTCGTGTACGGTCCGACTTTGTCATGCTGAAGGAAACCGTGCTCCGAGTGTGAACCAACTCTATTACAGCACGTTGATCCCCACGGACTGTAATGTACACACATCCACGTTACACACTACAATTCGTCGGCCTCTGGCGGCAGTGGACTGCAGATATGTAGACATGAAGAATAAATACGTAAAATGTTAATGGCGTTTGATTTATTTAAAAAGTTTTAAGAGTTTCAACACAAAAATTTGGAGACATTACTTTTTGGCACGCCGTTGTATATAAGCGGAGCAGAGATGAATGGGCGAGCAACTATATGGGCTGCAAATAAGAGAATCCACTGACATACAAGATCTGTTCAAAAAATTCCGGATCATTCGTAATTTCGCGCCAATGGTGTGTTAGAGCGAGATGTGGTTGGCATCCCTATACACATCTGAGTTTAATGCGTAACTGCAGGAAGTTTCATTGTTGTATGTCTATAAGCTATTGTTCAGTTCTGAATTGAGTAGATCGTTGTGTCGCACAATTTTCGAACTTAGAGTTAGAGGAGCAACGCGTCTGCGATAATTTTTTAATGAAATTCAAGAAAACACTTACACAGGCATACCAGATGACGCAGAAAGCCTACGGTGATGAGTGCTTAAGCCGTACGCGATGTTACGAATGGTTCACACGTTTAAAATTGGCCGGGTGGAAGCTAAAGATGATTCTCGTTCAGCACGCATTTCGACGTCTACCGACGACGTTCGTGCCAAGAACGTCGATGAAGTTGTGGATACTTATCGAAGAGTGATTGTCCAATGGATTGCAGAAGAATGAAATCCTGACACAGCGTCTTGGAATGCATCGTGTTACAGCCAAGTTCGTCCCACGGCCCGCGATTCAAGGCCAGAAAGACCTTCGTCTCGCAGTCTGTGAACAGTTTTGGATCGCGCAAATGAGAACGATATGTTCCTTAAGAGAATCATAACTCGGGATGAGACGTCGTTCTACCGTTATGGTGTTGAGACCGTGGTTCAATCTTTACAAAGGGTCGGGAAAGGTTCTCCAAGGGAAAAAAAGGCTCGTCAGGTCAGGTCATACGTCAAAGCCATGCTGATAGTTTTCTTTGATTTTGAAGGAATATTTCATCATGAATTCGTGCCACAGGGACAATCTGTTAATCGATGGTGCTATTGGAACGTGTTGCGACGGCTTCGAGAAAATGTGAAAAGGAAACGGCCTGAAGCTTGGGCAAGCAATTTATGGCTCTTGCATCACGATAACGCATCCACACATTCATCGTTGTTGGTGCAAAGCTATTGCATAAACAACGAAAGCACTGTGCTGCCTCATTCTCTGTGCTCTCCAGACCTGACTCCTGCGGACTTTTTTATTACCGAAGTTGAAATCTCGTTGAAAGGATGCAGATTTGCAACGATGGACGAAATAAAAGAAAATTCGAAAACGGTGCTTCGCACGATCCAGCAAGAGGTGTACCAAGACTGCTTCCGGAGGTGTAAAGGGCTTTGGATGTAGTGTATCAATTGCAGAGGAAAATATTTCGAAGGAGACTATGCACAGTAAGTAAAAGGTAAGAGTAGAAAATTTTGTGAACGAAGTGCAGGAATTTTTTGAACTGACCTCATAAGCGACAAAGGGCAGCTTGGTATGACCCGGTGCCTGGGGACGATCATATAGGATCGGCTGTTTGCCGTTTGCGTACTACAAAAGGGGGGGGGGGGGCGGTAGAGGAAGTGTGAGACATATGGAGGTATCGAGTATTTTTAATGCTTTGGAAGACGAACAGCTACTTGTAAGTTAAAGATCCAGTTCAGCCCCTGCAAAAACTTCCATAATACTGAATTTAAATCATTTTCTTGAAAGAAAAACCCCTGAATACACTATATTTTTTCCTTCCCTGGGCTCCCCCTTTGCCCTCGGGTATGGCCGCCTTCACGACCCATTTCCGGTGAGGCCACAAGTAGGTGACAAGGAGTTGGAGGTCCACACCTCATCACAGAACGTGGAGTTCGAAGGCTAATGCTCTGTAAGGCAGTGTCTGTGGCAGATCAGATGTCGACAGTGCTTGTGAAGGTGCTTAATTGTTTCGTACCACACCGTTACCCGCATACAAGGTGACTCAAAAATGACTTCACCACTTCGGAAAGATATAAAAATCTATTGAGATACTTACAGACATGGTAGTTGTGTCATTTTGTAGCAAAAACTCTCAAGTTTACTTCGCGTAGCCAGCACTCCATTCCGCTACCAGATGCTCCATCGCAGTGAGCAATTGTGTCTACTTTCACTAGTGAAGAGCGTGCTCGCTGTGTATCTCGACATGCTTCAAAACCTTTTAATTCTGTAGGTCGATCAAAATGACCAGGATGGGATGGTTTACTATCAGAGAGAGGGTATACCACTTCATTTTCACACGGCAGTTCGATGTTGCCTTGACAGCCTTTTCCCAAAAAAATGTTCAAATGGCTCTCAGCACTATGGGACTTAACCTAAATAACCCAAGGACATCACACACATCCATGCCCGAGGCAGGATTCGAACATGCGACCGTAGTAGTCGCGCGGTTCCGGACTGAAGCAACTAGAACCGCTCGGCCACGCCTTTTCCCGTCGTCGTCGGCTGATACTCGTATCCGAGTTTTCATTTCTCTCCTGAGATTTCCTTTGTCACGGTTCAGGCATGGAAGTGTCGTCGATGGCTTAGCAATCCAATCCTAGCGTGGAGCAGGCGGCCACAGACATTACCGCTGATGGAAGGAGGAGGACGTGGCTGAGCCTGGAGGAGTTTACGTCCCGGCGTTTGTCATTCTCCATTCTTCGATGTTCCAGCTCAAAGTTTTGAACAGCATTTGAGGTAACTGAGCGCCAGCGACTTCGATCTTGTGCTATTGTGGACCAATTACTCGGATCGATGTTCAAGTTTTTCAGATTTTTCTTGTACTGATCCCTATAACGTTTGAGAGGGGCACCTCGTTGCCTTTTACCTGTGCTCACTTTGCTGTACAGCATTTGGCGTGGAAGTCTGTCACTTTTCATCCGCTGGACATGTCCGACCCATCTGAGTTGATGCCGAATGATAAGAGATTCCATGCTATACACTTTTGCTTTCTCCATAACAGCCGTGTTGGATATGAGGTCATCCCATTTTAGGTACATGATATTTCTTAGCTTCTGTTGGTTGAAGCGTTCTAGTTTCTTCAGATCACAGCAATATAACGTCCAGGTTTCGCAACCATATAGCAGGGTGGAAATGACTACAGCTTTTACACCATCAGTTTGGTGTACAGTGTTAGGTCTTTATTCAGGAAGACACGCTTTGTATGACGTCCAAATGCTACCTGGGCAGCACGTAATCTATTCTCCACGTCTTTTCCAGATGAGCAGTTAGATGACAGTATGCTTCCTAGGTAGAGGAAATGGTTCACTTGTTCCAAGGGTATATCATAAATGGATATGCTGAAATCAGGAACGGAGGAGCCAGGTGTTGGCTGCGCCATCACCTTTGTCTTTGGAATACTGATAGAGAGACCAAATCGTTCCTACGCCCTGCTGAAAGAATCAACTGACAGCTGCAACTCTGCAGGTGAATGAGCTGGAGAAGCATTGTCATCAGTATACTGCAGCTCTGTCACATGAGTGACGCTGGTGGACCTTTTTGAATGGAGTCTGGACTGGTCGAATAACCCTTCTTCGAACCTGTACTTTAGTTCTATTCCTGCATTCTTTACGGATATCTCGTAAAGCATAGCTGCCAGATACAATGCAAATAATGTTGATGCAAGAACGCATCCTTGTTTAAGCCCACTTGTTATTGGGAATTCACCAGTTGTTTCATTCTGTCAGAGGACCTATCCAGTCATATCATCGTGGACAGCTTCAATCAAGTCAACAAAATGTTCAGGGCAGCCGAAACGTTTTAAGACCATCCACATGGCTTCTCTGGGAACTGTATCAAAGCCCTTTTACCACGTTGGAGCCAGTCGCATGGCCACCTCACTCCTCAGACTTGACACCTCTGCATTTCTTTCTCTGGGCTTTCATTAGAGACCGTGTGTATGTTTTTCCCTTATCAAACAATTTAGCTAAACTGAGAAAGTGAATCTACGCTGTCGTTGCACAAGTTATGCTCGATTTGCTGTAACGAGCGCGGGAAGAAATAGATTACCGGTAGGATGTTTGACGCATCACAAATAGTAGTCACATCGAAAGAAAATGAGACTTGACACTTTTATGTGAAACTTGAGCTTGTTTGCTACAAAACGACATATCTACCTAGTCTGTAAGTTATCTCAGTAAATTTCTATATCATTCCAAAGTTGTAAAATTCTTTTTGACTCAGTCTGTATTGTTCAACATGGGGTTCCTCAGCAGACGACCCCTACGTGTTCTCACTTTTACCCAAAGAGAATGTCAGTTACGATTGTAGTTGGAACGAGATCATCGAGATTGAACCGTGAATTAGTTCATACGTTTCGTCTGGTCCGATGCAACACCTTTCCTGTTCAAACAGGTCTGTAGTCGAGTCCCATACGCAATCATCCAGGTGAATTGCTACTACACATATGCATCACACCAAGGACACGACCCGATAAGGCTGGTGTTGCGCTAAAGGGGAATCTCACATGAGCTTCCACAGAACCCGTGGAACTAATCGGAGGCGCCCTGACTGCTGTGGACTACTCCAACATTAATTCGGGCAACCTGCACCCCTTTGTGCTTTATGTCTTCCTCGGCGGCGATGGTATCTTCCACAAGGATAACAGTCCGTGTCCCATTGCTAGAACCGTGTTTCAGTGAACTGAGGAACACCTTAGCTAACTCACGCTGATGTCTTCGCCACCAGATTCAGCTGATCTGTACCCGATGGAATACATCTGGCGCTTTATCTGGCGACAGTTCCGTTGACTAACACGCTCTTAAGCACGTGGTAATAATGTTTTAGTTCTTCATGTTCTGCATGGTATTCCACAACTAACCATACGTGAGAAGTCTCGTTTTAATGAGTTAACCTACGAAAACAATGCAAGATGGTGTATTCAAAAGACAAGTTAGTATGCAGTTCGGTAGGTTCAATCTGAAATTTATCATGTTTTAGCACAGGCTTGTAATCCCATTTTACCCTAACCTTTTGTTTATTCTGCGATTTACTATATTTTCGCCATACAACTTATGTCGTAATACTGTAAATATAAATCAATGTAATGAAACTGAAGGCACTACTTGCGAAAAACGTCATTTATTATTTAATAGTAAACTATTGGAAACACAATTGTATCTATGAGTAGTACTAAAATTTGTTTCGTTGCTGCATATAATGAGCCCGTCTTTGATTTATCCAGCCACAAAAATATCGTTAACATTAGATCAAAACGTATCTGGTAGATGAGAACAGTTGTATGTGTGACAGGATAGGATACGTTGCTGGAAACTAAGCCCAAGCTGAATGTTAAGTCCATAAAAAAGTGTTTAAATTCTGCGCGGCTCACGAACGTACGCTAAATCTGCTGACGACAACTAATTTCTTCGTGATTCAGGTGAGACATGTATTTCCTAGAACAGTTGTGGCACCAAGATATTTTAAAATGTAAATAATAACGTGGTATTATTACTTAGTGTACGAGCGTTTCTCTGAATTGCTAGTAGTTTTTTTGATTGCTTACCTGTATTTGAAGAGTTACCCAGAGACTTAATTATTAACACTTCCCATGGCGTTTGTAAAACTTCTTAATTACAACTACATACCAAAGTATTTGTGTGGGATATACGT
Organism: Schistocerca gregaria; assembly: GCF_023897955.1. Lineage (NCBI taxonomy): Eukaryota > Metazoa > Arthropoda > Insecta > Orthoptera > Acrididae > Schistocerca > Schistocerca gregaria. Next base: position 208,342,031 of record NC_064926.1, read on the forward strand.
GTACACTAAAGCAGACGAAGAAATTATTATTTAGTATTTCTTAAGGAATTCAGCGTTATTACTGCAGCCAGTAATTTGAAAACTGGTTTGATGCAGTTCCTAACACCAGTTTATTCTGTGTAAGTCTCTCCAGCTCCAGGTGATTACCGCTACCTACATCCACTTGCACCCGCCTACTGGTAAAGTCTTCATCTCCGTCTAGAATTTTCATTCCCTACAACACTCTCCAGTGCCAAGTTAAGTATTTCTTGACGCTATAGGCCATATCCTATTAATTTATTCTTTCATTTAGTCACGTTGTGCCATAAAACGTTTTTGTCCTCGTCCTAATTGAGTACTTCTGTATTAGTTATGCAGTTGTCCCATATAACTGTCAGTATTCTACTCTCCACCTCATTCCCAAAGCTTCTATTTTCTTCTGGTAGATAATGTTAATAGCGCATGTTTCTTTTCCATGTTGGGGACATTCCAAAGAAATATTTTCTGAAAAGACTTCCTAACACTTATTTTTATGTCAGACTTTAACATAAATGGTGGTTATAATTAAGTTTTTGCTACTTGAATGTACCTCGATGAAACATTTGTGAAAACATTTACAAGAGCATGAGGAAGAGGAATAACAAATGAACTATAGACAGAAACACATCTTAATCGCAACATTAGTGGATAATATTTTTAATTGATTATCACATTTACATTCTGTGTTACAAACGTTGCTCAATCTTAAGACCAGCTGCATCCACGAGAGGCTGGAACCACAGTAGAGATACCATTTCGCAACTACACGCAGCACTTTTCGAACGGTGGACCATGGGATGTTCAGCTGTAGTGAAACTGCTCGTGCACTGCTTGAAGCTCACACATTACGTCCATCATTCTCAGTCAGTAACTTCCTCAGCAGTTTGTGGCGCAACAGGCCGTCCGTCTCTGTCAGCAGCAGTTCCCAAATCGCCTGTTAATTCGAACTTCCGAATCATGTTCTTCAACCCTGGTGTAGAAAGAGAACCTCACCGCATTCCTTTAGAGCGTCGATATTCACGACGATCAGCAGCACTTCGGCAAGTCATGACACTAACACTATTAACAACGCAAATCCTGTAGCACACAATCTGAATATCATTCCTATAAATTTGGGTAGCCATAGCGTCAATAGTTTTTCGTCCACATTGGCTGAGGTAGAGAAAGTTTAATTGCAACCACCCTGTAGTCTGCTGCCGGTAGAACTGCAACACCCTTCAGAAGAGCAAGTTACGAAATTTTAATTATTGTGCTTGTACACTATAGCAAGAAGAGGAGGTGATTTTGGAATAAACTGAATGCGCAGGTTAGTACACCGATCTGCCACCGCTGGCAGAAACAATAGCTCTACACAGCAGCACATAGTGCCGAACTGTGTTCGGATGATGCACGGATACGCCTTCGTATGCTATTTCAGCTCTGTGCCAGAGTTCATCAAGTGTAATGGCTAGCGAATTATAGTACGACAGCCTCTCGGCAACCCATTAACACGTGTTTCCAGTGTGCAATAGCTGTGGAAACAGTGTTGGCAATGGCAAGAATCGAACAGACTTTTGTCGAGGTAGCACGGGCCAGACATCTAGAAGATACGGCACAGACAGTGACTTTACTACGTCAAAACTCAGTGCCTGCTGTACACATTACCAGCAATACGAAACAGAGGTGGTCATGTTGTGTATCCAGTGGCATCTACATCTACATTTATACTCCGCAAGCCAATCAACGGTGTGTGGTGGAGGGCACTTTACGTGCCACTGTCATTACCTCCCTTTCCTGTTCCAGTCGTGTATGGTTCGCGGGAAGAACGACTGCCGGAAAGCCGCCGTGCACATTCGAATCTCTGATTTTACATTCGTGATCTCCTCGGGAGGTATAAGTAGGGGGAAGCAATATATTCGATACCTCATCCAGAAACGCACCCTCTCGAAACCTGTCAGCAAGCTACACCGCGATGCAAAAGGCCTCTCTTGCAGAGTCTGCCACTTGAGTTTGCTAAACATCTCCGTAACGCTATCACGCTTACCAAATAACCCTGTGACGAAATGGGCCGCTCTTCTATGGATCTTCTCTATCTCCTCTGTCAACCCGACCTGGTACGGATCCCACACTGATGAGCAATACTCAAGTATAGGTGGAACGAGTGTTTTGTAAGCCACCTCCTTTGTTGATGGACTACATTTTCTAAGGATTCTCCCAATGAATCTCAACCTGTTACCCGCCTTACCAACAATTAATTTTATATGATCGTTCCACTTCAAATCGTTCCGTACGCCTACTCCCAGATATTTTATAGAAGTAACTGCTACCAGTGTTTGTTCCGCTATCATATAATCATACAATAAAGGACCCTGCTTTCTGTGTATTCGCAATACATTACATTTGTCTTTGTTAAGGGTCTGTTGCCACTCCCTGCACCAAGTGCCTATCCGCTGCAGATCTTCCTGCATTTCGCTGCAATTTTCTAATGCTGCAACTTCTCTGTATACTACAGTATCATCCGCTAAAAGCCGCATGGAACTTCAGACACTATCTACTAGGTCATTTATATATACGTATATTGTGAAAAGCAAGGGTCCTATAACACTCCCCTGTGGCACGCCAGAGGTTACTTTAACGTCTGTAGACGTCTCTCCATTTGGAACAACATGTTGTGTTCTGTTTGCTAAAAACTCTTCAATCCAGCCACACAGCTGGTCTGATAGTCCGTAGGCTATTACTTTGTTTTTATCAGGCGACAGTGCGGAACTGTATCGAACGCCTTCCGGAAGTCAAGGAAAATGGCGTCTACCTGGGAGCCTGTATCTAATATTTTCTGGATCTCATGAGCAAATAGAGCGAGTTGGGTCTCACACGATCGCTGTTTCCGGAGTCCATGTTGATTCCTGCAGAGTAGATTCTGGATTTCCAGAAATGACATGATACGCGAGCAAAAAACATCTTCTAAAATTCTACAACAGATCGATGTCAGAGATATAGGCCTATAGGTTTGCGAATCTGCTCGACGACCCTTCTAGAAAACTGGAACTACCTGTGCTCTTTTCCAATCATTTGGAACCTTCCGTTCCTCTAGAGACTTGCGGTACACGGCTGTTAGAAGGGGGGCAAGTTCTTTCGCGTACTCTGTGTAGAATCGAATTGGTATCCCGTCAGGTCCAGTGGACTTTCCTCTGTTGAGTGATTCCAGTTGCTTTTCTATTCCTTGGACACTTATTTCGAAGTCAGCCATTTTTTCGTTCGTTCGTTTGATCCCAAAATCCGGGTGCAAGCCCGATGTGACGTATGCAATACAGGAACATTTCTTCTTCTCGGAATCTCCGCACACGGGTCCATCCATCATGATTCTGTAGGCAGTCGTGGCACGTGTGAAAAGACGACGTGGTGCCACTGTTGTCGGACGTATTATAGCCGGAGCGCATCTCTGCTGCCGCGGCGAGGGAAGCCACAATAATGGTCGCCGAGCCGACAGTCCGTGGTACTCCAGACGTCGTCGCTCTGTCAGTGTATATACTTGTCTTGCTGCAAACAAGCCCGCTGCTTGGCTCATGGTACAAGATGTCGCAACAGGATCCTGCAGACCCAAACGAACCGTATGAGTGTCCTCTCGGACGCTAGTCGCATGGGGCCGTTGACATACTGAGTGTCGTTGAGTATGGCCTCCCTGAACTCATCTCTACTACACGGTGATTCCGCTGCTCCTACTTACGGGTTTTACGCAAGCCACAACTACTTAAAAAACCACACACAGGATTTTCAATTTCTATCACTCGCTTCGCGCAAACTGTTAGTTCTACAGAAAAAAGAACAAGTAATTTTTGTAAGAAATTTAAGGTAGTTAAATTTTGTACTGAGGTACTTTTTCCCTGGAGACAATGGTTTCTGAGCTATTCAAGGAAAACGCGTTCGAAGATCATTTTCGTACGTTTCTCTCGAATAATTCAAAAACCTGGCCTCCACTGAAAACGTATCCCAGTACAAAATTTAGTTATATTAAAGGTCCTGTTCATTTTTTTTTTTTCTGTAGGACTAACAGTTTGCGTGCAGCGAGCGAGAGAATGTGAAACTTCGCGCGTGGTATTTGAAGGCGTTGCGGTTGCATAAAACCCATAGGTAGGTGCACACCTCATATAGGCATGACACTCGTGGGATTACGAACGACGCTAGCAGCAATATCGCGGAACGACAAACTGCAGCCTCGATAGGCTACAAATCTGTGGTACGCGATGGTAAACGTTTCTCCTGTTTAGACGAGGCGTAACGCGACCTAATAAACACTGAAAGCCCATTTCTGAATGAGAAACTTGCTTCATAATCAGGCTTGGGCCAATTAGATATACGGACCCTGTGGTGTACATCACAGCAGGTGACACTATAGGCTTACAACTTGTAGTGACTTTCTGCAATGAGCAACGAGTTACTATTTAAAACAACTTTAATACCTAGCGTTTGAATAGACTCGCGTTGCCAATAACATAAGACGAAGATAAGAGCTTTATTGGGTGCATATTCATTGGCATTACTGATTCCCCACCTGGCCCCGGGCGTAGCCGAGTTTTCGCAACTAGGCTGACTTCACAAATTCGCCGTAGAGCCCGCCTTTCACGTGGGTCTCGAATCACACACAATTGCGTACGGCAGGCTGCTGGTGTAGACACGAGCTTTAAATTATCACATTTAAAAAAACGCAATTGCTTTCTCCTTGCAGGGGATATTTTTAGTTGTAGTACTCATTGACATCCTCCCGTTACAGTCCTGTTGCATTACGCATGTTTGCATGGGCCACAGAAGTTACATATTACTGAAAATATGTGCCATCAATGTTGTGCGGTAAATTGCTGCCACACGGGTTGCAGCCACACGTACTACAACATTACCGGCCAATATTGCCCAGCAATGTTTGTGGCAGTACAGTTCCGGGCCAGAATATTTTACAAGGGGCTACGCTATTGCCACAAAATGGACGAATGCTAGCTAGTCAAAGTGAGTGCGTCTCTACTGCTTTTACATTACACAAGAAACAACTTGGAAAGAACAAGATAATTAGGAATTGGCGGATGTGCTCTTTTTAAATTAAGCAGAATGCTTCAGAAAATTTTTCTAGCGAGTTGATGCAGGGTACATATCCGTTCCAGAATTTTGCCAGAATGTCGAAACACCATTTCGAATATCTCGCACAAGCAATTTGTTCGAGAATTCCTAAAACCGAAACAAATACGAGACAGTGTTTACCGTACCACTCGGAAATTGAGGTTTTACTTTCTTTCTTTATTTGTGATTTAATAAAATCATGTATTAATTGGCGTGTCAGATGCTATTTCGTGTTATTCACTTATGTTGCGGCAACGATAAACGTACTAACTGGAACTAAAATTTATCTTGGACTTAGTTATTGCATTCTGCCTTCAGTAAAAAGACAGACCCACTAAAAATCTCATGGCTGTGTCTTAGTATTATTTACAAAATAGCAACGCCCCACAGTTTACTTGGAAACAATTGGTTTGGTTTTATTCTCTGACTTCAGCTCTGTTATCTTAAAGTTCGTAAAGATTGCCATTATCTCGTCCTTATGTTAGAACGATATTAGTACAGTATTCACTGGTCTTTCCCAGTCGACAAATATTTTATACGTTAATTAATATTTCACCTCGTATGTACATGAGGCTTTCATAACGACATTAACGATCGTAATAATTAATTTTGGCTGTGACACTATAAGTGTATACTAGTTACACCCCGACTGGAGATCATCCTTCAGTTTTTAGCTACTGGTGACTCGTACAGAACCTTAACGTGCATATTAAAAGTTCACTATTCAGCCATAAGGGAAAATTGAAATGAGACGACAGTACTTATTTGTTTATTTTAGACCAGCACACACCACTGTTTACACTATTCCTTCTTCAGCTGCGTATCGAGATAGTACTATTAACTAATGACTTCAAAAGCAAGCCACATAGATGAAGAGTCAACTGCGTTTCCACTCTTCCTAAACAAAATTTTTTGCCTCGCTTCTGGCATAGGTTTGTATTCTTCATGAAGAATGATTCTGAGATCATCGACAACAGTTTGCTAACTGTTTTTTTTCAGACTGTTATCTTTGTATACGTTAATTTCGGCGTCCCATAGTTCTGTCCATAGACGCATCAAATTTTTAAGATTCTTAGTTCTCTCATCTGTTAACTTATCTGTTGCTGTATAAAACAAACGACACTATACGTGGCTAAATGTACATACCCACTTTCGAAAGAAAGCGAAATGATACCATATACACTACTGGCCATTACAATTACTACACCATGACGATGACGTGCTACAGACGCGAAATTTAACCGACAGGAAGAAGATGCTGTGATATGCAAATGATGAGCTTTTCAGAGCATTCACACAAGGTTGGCGACAACTACAACGTGCTGACAGGAGGAAACTTTCCAACCGATTTCTCACACAGAAACTGCAGTTGATCGGCGTTGCCTGGTGAAACGTTGTTGTGATGCCTCGTGTAAAGAGAAGAAATGCGTACCATCACGTTTCCGACTTTGATAAAGGTCGGATTGTAGCCTATCGAGTTGCGGTTTATCGAATCGCGACATTCGTGCTCGCGTTGGTCGAGATCCAATGACTGTTAGCAGAATATGGAATCGGTGGGTTCGGGGGGGGGGGGGGGGGGGGGGTGATACGGAACGCCGTGCTGGATCCCAAAGGCCTCATATCACTAGCAGTCCAGATGACAGGCATCTTATACGCATGGCTGTAACGGATCGTGCAGCCACGTCTCCATCCGTGAATCAATAGATGGGGACGTGTGCAAGACAACAACCAACTGCACGAACAGTTCGACGACGTTTGCAGAAGCATGGACTATCAGCTCGGAGACCATGGCTGCGGCTACCCTTGACGCTGCATTACAGACAGGAGCGCCTGCGATGGTGTACTCAACGACGAACCTGGGTGCACGAATGGCAAAACGTCATTTTTTCGCACATATCCAGGATGAATCCAGGTTCTGTTTACAGCATCACGATGGTCGCATCCGTGTTTGGCGACATCGCGGTGAACGCACATTGGAAGCGTGTATTCGTCATCGTCATAGTGGCGTATCACCCGGCGTGATGGTATGGGGTGCCACTGGCTACACGTCTCGGTCACCTCTTGTTCGCATTGACGACACTTTGATTAGTGGACGTTACATTTCAGATGTGTTACGACCCGTTGCTCTAACTTTCATTCGATCCCTGCGAAACCCTACATATCAGCATGATAATGCACGAACGCATGTTGCATGTCTTGTACGGGCCTTTCTGGATACAGAAAATGTTCGACTGCTACCCCGGCCAGCACATTCTCCAGATCTCTCACCAATTGAAAACGTCTTGTTAATGGTGGCCAAGCAACTGGCTCATCACAATACGCCAGTCACTAGTCTTGATGAACTGTGATATCGTGTTGAAGCTGCATGGGCAGCTGTACCTGTACACGCCATCCAAGCTCTGTTTGACTCAATGCCCAGGCGTATCAAGACCATTATTGCGGCCAGAGGTGGTTGTTCTGGGTTCTGATTTCTCAGGATCTATGCACCCAAACTGCGTGAAAATGTAATCACATGTCAGGTCTAGTATAATATATTTGTCCAATGAATACCCATTTCTCATCTGCATTTCCTCCTGGTGTAGCAATTTTAATGGCCAGTAGTGTAGAAGTGACAATTTTTTTGCCCGGTACAGCGCAGTAACTCGACGTGACATGGATCCCACAACACGGAAGTCCCATGCAGAAATACTGAGCCATGCTGCCTTTATAGCTGTCCATAGTTGCGAAAGTGTTGCTCGTGCAGGATTTGTACACGAACAGACCTATCGATTATGTTCAGTAAATGTTCGATGGGACGCATGTCGGACGGTCTAGGTGGTCAAATCATTCGCTCGAATTGTCCAAAATGTTCTTCAAACCAATCGCATACAATAATGGCCCGGTGAAATGGCACATTGTTATCCTCAAAATTCCCTCGTTGTTTGGGAACACGAATGGCTGCAAATGCTCAACAAGCAGCCGAACACAACTATTTCCAGTCAATGATTGGTTCAGCTGGACCAGAACACAAAGTCAATTACATGTGAGCGCAGATCACACGGTATGGAGACACACCAGCTTCCTCAGTGCCTTGTTGACAACTTGGGTCCATAGTTTCGTTTGGTCTGCGCCGCACTCGATCCTGACAATCAGCTCTTACCAACTGATATTGGGACTCATCTGATCAGGCCACGGTTTTCCAGTAGTGTTGGGTCCAACCGAAATGCTCACGGCCCCTGGAGAGGCGCTGCAGGTGATGTCACGCTGTTAACAAAGGTACTCGCATCGGTCATCTGCTACCGTAAGACGTTAACGCCATATTTCGTATACGCTCGTCGTAAATTCCACACTGATTTCTGCTGCTATTTCTCGTAGCGTTGCTTGTCTGTTAGCACCGACAACTCTACGCAAACGCCGCTATATTTCGGTCGTTAAGTGGGGCCACCGGCCACTGCTTTGTCGGTGGTGAGAGGTAATGCTTAATATTTGGTATTCTCCGCACACTCTTGACTCTGTGGATCGCGGAGTTTTCAGTTCCCTAACCATTTCCGAAATGTAAAGTACGATGCGTCTAGTCCCAACTATCATTCCGCATTCAAAATCTGTTAATTCCCATCGTGAGGCCATAATCACGTCGGAAATCACCTAACTACAAATGACAGCTGCCCCAATAAACTGTCCCTTTATGACTTGTGTATGCGATACTAACGCCATCTGTAGACGTCCATCTCGCTATCCTATGACTTTCGTAATCTCCGTATTTCTTCGCTCAGATCGTGACTCAGTCGCTATCGGAGAGAGAAGTAGTGAGAAGGAAGTACTTACAGACAAGGACATAGATAGACAGGACTTGCAACATCGCCGGCCGGTGTGGCCGAGCGGTTCTAGGCTCTTCAATCTGGAATCGCGCAACCGCTACGGTCGCAGGTTCGAATCCTGCCTCAGGCACGCACATCTGTGTGATGTCCTTAGGTTAGTTAGGTTTACGTATTTCTAAGTTCTAAGGGACTGATGATCGCAGATGTTAAGTCCCATAGTGCCAGAGCCATTTGAACAATTTTTTTTTTTTTTTTTACTTGCAACATGAAATGTTCTCCACCATTGATGGATAACATCGGCAATACGTCCGCAACTACTTACAACCTACAACGAAACGTTATTACCCAGCTTCATCAAAAAATCGTATATTGTAGCCACATTGCAGCGATGTTGACTGAACGCTATTGTCGATAAACATTGCCATAAAATATGGCCCCTCTAAACGCACCATAAGAGGAGCCGAAACTAAGTGGCGTATTTAGATGATAATAGTGGAGTATCGTGTGGTAATTCAATTTCTACATTTGAAGGGAAAAAAACGCGGCGACAATCAGCGCTCAGTTGATGGAAGTACAAGACAGCAATCCCCCATCATACGACACATCGTGTAAGTGTCCCAGACACTTGCTTTGTGGCCAAACTAGTCGAATGACGAAGATCGAACTGGCAGAACATCTTACTGTGGAGAATCTATAGCAGAGGACCAGCATATCACAATCGACACGACAGTGGAAACAATGAAAATCAGTCTTGGACCAATTTTCCAACATCTTGCACATGTTGATTTGCGTGACTACAGATAATCGTCTCAGTTGTGCGACTAGATTTGTGATTTCCACTCAGAAAAGTCACAGTTCGTAATAATGGACGGAAAGTCATCGAGTAAAACAGAAGTAATACCTGGCTTTCCCCACTGCAGTGTTATAAGCCCTCTACCGTTCCTGCTCCACGCAAGAGCTTTAGAAGACAATCTGCGCAGCCCTGTTAGATTGCTTGCAGATGCTGCAGCCATTTAAAAATGATTTAGCCATTATATCAGTATGGTGCGAAGAGCGTCAGTTGACATAAATAATCAAAAGCAAGAGATCATCACATGAGTACTGAAAGGAATCCGCTAAATTTCGCGTACAAGATAAATCGCACAAATCTAAAGGCAATGAATTAACTAGGCATTTAGGAATTAAAATTACGAAAAATTTAAATTGGGACGATCACACAGATAACATCGCGGGAAAAGCGAACCAAAGACTGTGATTTATTGGCAGAACACTTAAAAGATGCAACGGAGCTACTAAAGAGGCTACACTTCGCTTGTCCGCCTTCTTCTGGAGTACTGTTGTGCGTTGTGGGATCCGCATGAGATGGGACTCACGGAGGACATCGGAAAAGTTCAAAGAAGGGCAGCTCGTTCTGCATTATAACGAAATACGGGAGAGAACGCCACGCATATGATACGTGAGATGGGATGGCAATCGTCAAAACAACTGTTTTCCGGCTTCCGCACAATCATCTAATGAAATTTCAGCCACCAACTTTTTCCTTCGAATGGGAAAATATTCGCGCCCATCTACATAGGGAGAAATGATCATTGTAATAAAATTAAAAAAAAAAGAGATGGCACGGTAATATTTAGGTGCTCAATATATTTTTAGGATGAACAGTATAGATCTTACGATAACACAAAAAGGGCCACACCAACCGCAAGTTTTAGCGTGAGACTTATTCGCGTCTCTGTTACGTTGCAAACGTTAAAAACATTGCCCAACCACGAAAAGTAGCCGCCAGGACTACCCCACAGCCCATGTTAAAAGATAGAGCCCTCCAGAAGAACAGTATAGATCTTACGATAACGCTAAAAGGACCACACCAGCTGCAAGTTTTAGCGTGAGACTTTTTCGCGTGTCTGTAACGTTGCAAACTTTGAAAACATTGCCCCACCACGAAAAGTATAACGTTTCTCATTGGACAGACAGAATTTTTATAGGCAGAGCTTAAAGTTAACATTGAGACCCTGATTGGTCAGATGAAAACACAACCAGACAGTTTTTTTTAAACCAACTTCGGTAAATTGTAGTAAGGAGAAGCTAGGAGAGAGTTGCTTCCGAGACGGCGAGATGCATGGAGCTGCGCCGGCCGCCGCCCCCTGACGAACACCGACAAGGTAATGAACGCACGCGATGGCGCATTTTTGAGCGCATAAGGCTTCACTCAGAACTGCAGAAGACTCATCTAACTAAATTTAGTTAGTATTAAGGTTCTTTTACAGGGAGTGCAGTGGAGCTGACGCTGAAATCATTAAGTATTTGGTTATATCATAGCTAGTCTCACTGAACTCTTCTGAACTCTACATGTCATGTGTGGTCTGGCGTCTCCTTACCAGCAACAGGTCCTAGGTTCAAACTAGTCAATTCCCTAAAAGACACGCTCAGAGCGTCGTTGCGCGAAAGTGGTAGGGAGACACGACTTAGAGCAGACAGACACCACGCAGAATGTTAGAAATGTCACATTACCGCTTTGGGCTGCTGGTAAAAAATTTTATTTATAGAACCACCTTCAGTCGCCTGATCATGAACAGGTTCATAAAAGCATCGGATTATAAAATCACTATCGTCAGGTGATAAAACCATGAATAACACACTATCATCATATTGTAATATAAATTATGTCACCAGTCTATAAAAATTGTGGTAGGAGATTTTATAGATAGACGACATAAGTTACATAATGATTCTGTATTTCATCTAACATGATTCTGTGCGTACTTTATGAATCCGATGCTGGTCAGACGACTGAAACTGGTATACAAAAAGTATTTCTCCAGCAGCTCAAGACGGTAATACGACATTTTTCGTTGAAGTGTTGGTTCCAGCGCTCTATTCGAAAGTGGAGCGGTAGAGAAATAGCTTGAAAGTAGTTCGATGAACCCTCTTCCAGTCCCTGAACTGTAAATTGAAAAGTAGTCATTCATATGTAGATGTAGCCCATGACAAACTTCGCCGTCCGTTGGACTCCACCACTGCCTGCGCCCGTTCACAATGCAGAGGCAGAAGCGGAAATGTTGGACTTGCGTCAGGCGAATCCACGGGGCTTCTATAGCCGCCGAAATGCCACGGACAAGTGTTAGCTCTATCACTACGACTCTGATACAGAGAAACAGAGCAAGCGGTGGAAACATGTGGTTTCACCATAGGCGAAAACGACGCAGAGTCAGCAATCACTGGGCAAGGTGACGCTGAGTGTTCTTTGGGACTGTAATGGTGTGGTGCTAACAGATTATGCTCACAACGGCCAAATCGTCACAGGAGCATAGGCGTGTTACCGAAATCGCCTGACGATGTTAAGTGAGGCTGTCAACACCAAGTGTCGCAGGGAGTCGTCCAAGTTTATTCTGCAGACTACTGTCACACATGCTGGTCGTTTAAGTTGTCAAATTTTGCCTCCCCCACGTATTCTCCTGATAAGGCACCCATGACTTCTTTGCTCGGATGAAGAAACCATTGCGTGACAGGCGTAGCCTGAATGACTGCAACGTGGGTTTCGAGATGAACGCGCTCAATATTTATTGCGCAGTAATATTGTGTCAAATGTTGCGCGAAAGTACGAGGCCAAGAGGGCACAATATTATTTGCTCTATATTTATGGTTCAAATGGCTCTGAGCACTATGGGACTCAACTGCTGTGGTCATTAGTCCCCTAGAACTTAGAACTACTTAAACCTAACTAACCTAAGGACATCACACACATCCATGCCCGAGGCAGGATTCGAACCTGCGACCGTAGCAGTCGCACGGTTCCGGACTGCGCGCCTAGAACCGCGAGACCACCGCGGCCGGCCTATATTTATGTCGAGGATGCATCAGGTAGAACACTGTCTTCGTAGCGAACATGTCGGCGTTCGAGGATGTAGAACTCGCATGTACAGTATTTGCTACTGCAGTCGCGACGTGCTGCGTAATTAGAAGCAAGACGTAGTGGTGATAGGCGAAAAAGTGGCTTGGAAGGCGTTCTACACACGCCCATACTAACATGTTGAGAGAATTTGCAGCAGAGTCTACTGGGATAATTTATAGATGAACGTGGAATCTTTCAACGTATCGGTGAATTTCGTTACACCTTACGTACACAGAAAAGATATATAATTCTAGAGGATCGGTAGATAGTGCTGTTATGTACTCCAGAAATAGAGAATTCAAGGTTCCAAAATGGACAAATAAGCAGTTGCAGTATTATTTCCCTGCACATAAACACTTTTGTCGGATGTTCTACTGTTAATTATTGATTAAGTGATAACTATGTAATCAAACTACTCTCCTCAAAGCATTTCAACTGGTGACTCCTTTCATCTGTCTGTTCTGATGTATTCAATATGCTTACGGCGTCGCTGTACCAGTTGTTTAACGTCCGCAAATCACGAAGCCTCGGCAGGAACAGACGTGTATGGCGTAATATTACCCTTACACGGTGCAAATATTGCACAACATATCGAGTGGGCGTCAGTATTTTTAAAGCTTTCCAATTTCCTTCAATATATTGCGAAAATCGACAATACATCTCTCAGATCGTCAATGTTATTACGCAGTAACTGAGTAACACGTCAGTGTCAAGAGACAGAGTTCATAATAATAGAATTGATAGAAACACACCAAAAAATATTTCTGGGAAAATTATCAGGATGTTGGTTAAATACGCCTGAAAAAGGAGTCGACTACAGGGCATGCCGTAAAATAGTGGTGTGTCTCTTTAGCTGACGTTCATACAAATGCAACTCTGTCTGCGTTAAGGTGAAGGGAATCCGAATAAAACGACTTCAGTTGGAGAACTGACAAATAAACACTGCGAGAACAATGAGACGCTTCACTCGAAAGTTCTGTTTAGTGATGACTTTAGTCCTTTCGAGGGAGAACAACTGCTTGATCACCGTGCACATCTCATTAAAAAATTATAACTGCTCCATGTCTTCTGATGATCAAAGAAACTGATAATTTACGGTGAAGCATAAATCAGTTAAAGACAGAATCGTGGGTCCAGTTTTTTCTACGAGACGAGATGGCGAAGTGGTGAAAAAAAAAAAAGACTTGCATTTGGCACGACGGCGATTCAAACCCCCGCGCGGCCATCCAGATTTAAGTTGTCCGCAGTTTCTATAATTCGGTTATGGTTAATTACGAGATACATCTATATCTACATCTACACTCCACAAACCACCTTATGGTGTGTGATGGATGGGTCTTGGTGTACAACTTTTACTTCCTCTTTTTCCTGCTCCAGTCGCGAATCGTCCACATGGGCTCGGATCTCTCTAATTTTACCATCAATGCATCTTTGCGAGAAGGAAGTAGGGAGAAGCAGCGTGTTCGTTGACCTTTCTAGGAAGGTACGCTTTGCGGCTTTCCTTCCTTGTCTCGTGATGAGGGTTAAAAGTTAAAGGTCTCCCCAAGATGCGGCAATAGTTCAACTATTTGCAAGTTGTGCAACTTACAACAGGATAGCCGCGACATTGAGGGAGCCCACATTGAGGATTGATAATTTTATTAAGATGCGCAAGATGTGGTGCAGGAAAGTTCCCTGGTTTCAGTACAACAATTTACACTGTAGAAGTCCACCCTCGTGTTTTTTATACATAGATCTCCGCGGTATTAAGCCACTGAGAAGGCTAGCAGACGTCATTGTTCGGAAACGGAAACCGATCGGACCCATTTAACTTGAACTGCAAAATGTTCCATATCCTCTCCAGATCTTCGCCGGCCGAGGTGGCCGTGCGGTTCTGGCGCTGCAGTCCGGAACCGCGGGACTGCTACGGTCGCAGGTTCGAATCCTGCCTCAGTCATGTGTGTGTGTGATGTTCTTAGGTTAGTTAGGTTTAAGTAGTTTTAAGTTCTAGGGGACTTTTGACCTAAGATGTTGAGTCCCATTGTGCTCAGAGCCATTTGAATCCAGATCTTCCTGCATTTCGCTGCAGTTTTCTAGTGTTGTGGCTTCTCTGTATAAAAGGGGGCTCAGGAGGGGAGGTACAAGCCTTGAGAGGCGGTAGTATTTGGCGATTCTGTACAAAAAACTTGAAATGAACGTAAAGCTCTGTCTTAACTGTATCCGACATGCAACTGTTTGAAAATCACAGGTGTGAGTCGCATGTCCTTCTTCACCAGCTCTCGCTTGCTAAAACGAAGTATTTCAAAAATTCCGGAACATTCGTAATTCCGCGCCACTGGTGTGGTGCGGTTGGCGTTCCTGCACACTCCTGTTTTAATGCATAGTTGCCGGAAGTTTCATAGTTGGGTGTCTGTTAGTTATTGTGTAACGTCACCTTAGAAAAATTATACATGACTGTGCTTAAACTGACACACAATATTTTTAGCGCAACGCAATCTGACTTTCAGTAATCGCTACAAAGAATAGCACTGACTAATATTAACCTATACGTTTCACAAATGACTTACCTCACAAAAATCTCGGCTACTCGAACTACTGCAATACAGCGAGCGCCACTACTGCCAGCTAAAGAAAAAGATTCAAACTACGGAAGGCACTAACTATTGATAGGGATATTTAGCAAATGAAAGATTTTAATAGAGAACAAACAATGTATTTATCTTAATAGTCATAATATATATAGCAGCTCATGACATCCATTCTTACAAATTTCAAAACTCCGCCATCTCTCTCCCACATCCACCAGTGCTGGCGGCTCACCTCCAACTGCGCAACGCTAGGCGCTGTTAACATCCAGCTGCCCAACACTACAATGGCGAGTATTACAACAATGCCAACCAGCCACTGACTGCACACAGCACAGCCAGTGATTTTCATACAGAGCGCTACGTGGCGTTACCAATATAAAAAAACCTAAGCAGCCTACTTACATAGCCCCCATGCTCCCCACAAAAAATTTTAAAAATTGTTTTGGGCGCTGGCCAATATAGATTTGAAATTTTTTTCATAATTATGATTACAATAACAAAGAAATCAAATGCACACACTTATTGATACAATGTTGGTCAAAATCTAAAATTTTCTCACAGTCCATAAAGACAGTCCTGATCGTTCATCACAGTAAAATAGCAGTGTTTTTGCTCAATGTCTGAGCAGTAAAAGAAAATTCACAAGGAAGTAGTGGATTTCCACACAGTCTTGAAGAAGTAGTGTTGTCCTTCCAACGGAAAGACAGTGCTGACTCTTGACATGCTGACAGGTAATGGGCCACAACAGAGCAAACCCACAGCAGAGTCAGTCGAAGTTTTGAAGACTATTGGTAGGTTGGTCATCACAGAGCAGACCCATTGTAGTCCTAGTAGAGATTAGGGTATTGGTGGGCCACCAGAGGTGCAGACCCACTGCAGTCCTTGTAGAAATAATGGTATTGGTGAGTCATCAAAGGTGTAGACCCACTGTAGTCCTTGTAGATATGGCTAGCAGCCAACTGTTGCGACTGTGCAGGTGCACAATCACCATCGAAGAATTTTGTGGACAATATAGCAAGTCCATAAACCACCACTTGTCCACTCTCAAAGAATTTGTTTGAAATGTCCTTAGAACCAGCAATGCTGTTATCCAGTCCTTTGCTGAATTATTAACACACATGCAAACACTATTAGTCCCTACTTCTCACATATCGTCCATATACTATGACCAACAGAAACGTGTGCAGTGAAATGTAATTTACAAGTTACTTAATTTGATGAAATGGTGTCAATTACAATTTTATGACATGAGAATACAATAACAAAGGTACAAAATATATCATTAAAGAACATAATAGTACAGATAACATTTGCAGTAATACACGCTTTACAAAAGAATCGAAATAACGAATACATCAGTGTTACAAAAATTACGACATAAGTACATACATAAAAGATCAGAATAACTTTTGAAACATCAACTTCACACATGAGCATTAGAACAAAACAGAATAAATAATGTGTAAACATTTTTATGAAGTAAATAACATGTTATTAATGCAAATTATATTTGAGGATAACAGGATTCCTCATCATAGTGAATGTAGCTTAGTATTAGAAGAGAAAAAATTCAATAAAACAGTACACAGAGACAGGAAGAAAATAAATACACAAGGGTACACAAACACATAGTGGGATAACACAAAAGAAAAGGACAGGGTTTGTTTTCAGGGTAACATTTGGTACTGCAGTCCAACCCAAAACTTCATTTCATAGATCGTCCCTCTTATTTCAACAGGGTTTGTTTTCAGGGTAACATTTGGTACTGCAGTCCAACCCAAAACTTCATTTCATAGATCGTCCCTCTTATTTCAACATTTGCTCCAGCCAAAAACAAATCCTATCCAAGCATGCTTTCTGCTTTCTGTTCACATCCTCTTTCAAAAATAGTTTTTCTCCACTGTACACTACTTTTTTTGTCCAAACCATTTTCTTATAGCTTCTCAATGCATTTCTTCCAATTCATCATAATTAGTTTCTTATATAGTCTACCCCCTCTTAAGCTAACTTAAACCTAGTGAGCTCAGATGATAAACTAAGGGACGACGCAATGCAGCAGCACAAAACAATTAACACAAACAGCAATGACAAAAAAAATGCAAATTCGTAAAAAAAAGGCAGCAATATAGAACTTAGCAAAGCAAATGCAACATTACAACTAATATGAAGCAATGAACAGCAACAAGAAAAATAAATCAGTAGTAAAACTGGCTTAACAGAGTAATACAAAGTGAAATTCAGTAACACTATGCCTGGCAAACAGCAGCAGCAAATGCAATAACTTATATCTAAACATGACAAAGCTCAAGCAGAAAAAATATTACAGTAAATACAACAACGCAGAAAACGGAAATGTCTATTCACATATTAATATCTGTCATTAAAGTGGTGCACCACAAAACTAATTCTACAAAAGATATTACCAAGTAGTTGAAAAGAAAATTAAGTATGCAGCAACTGTTATTAATCCCTTCTTATTGTTATTTCCTTTCCAAGTGCTCCTTTTTCGAAGAACTTGGATCATAAAATGATTATTTAATAGATCTGTTGACAGAAAGTGTTCACATTAGCAAATGCATTTAATTTTAGTTTATAAAACCAATGCTGCAACACAATTGGAAACCAAATATCAAATGAAATAAACAACTATGAAAGGCAAAGCATAAAAATATCATTCAATAGTCATGTGACATTTCATAAGTTAGTACAAATTCTCTTAACTCTCGTAGAAAGACGCTTGTCATTATCAGGTGTGCAGATGTAAGAGAGTATCTTTCCAAGTAATGAGCGTGTCGTTTTTGCGATGCTTTCGACAAAGGAACGTCAATAGCGAGGATGATGGCCTCTTTTTTTCACCTAATGGCTTTCTTTTGTCAGGTGGCTGTCGTGCAGGTGGTCACTTAACTATCTTACCGAAATATTTACGACACCAGTTTCCGCTACAGTGGCAGTCTCATATAAAAAATTTCACAGGTCAAGAATTTGCGTTACACATCTGTAGAAACAAAATGCTATTGATATAACAGTGTCCAAAAAATTTTCGTCGGCATTGTAATACATTCACTCATTTACATACATTTCATAGCTCTTAAAGTACAATTCTTGGTTTCCAACAACCTTTTTCACAAACCTGAGTCCCTAACCACTACTCATTATTCCTTAACTTATTCGTCGACACTTCTTCAATATTTCATCATAACAGATATGTAGCATAATCAAATAACTCATATAGCATCAGCTTATTGATCATAAACATACCGCAACAGCATAATACACATAGTCAGCGTAATAATAACATCATAACACCTCAGTCAACTCTCAAAATCGTCGTAGCTTCCTCCAACAATTTCAAAACCTAAAAAAAACTTTTTTGCTCATGTCAAAAGTGTCATCTGCCTCAAATGTACTTTAAAAATCATAATCCCATACCAAATTCATCATTCAAAGCTCTCATAGTATCACAATGGTTCCAAAAAAATATGAACATTTCACAAAGTACAGACAAAATACAATTTCATAAGTGTGAAGTTATCCAACGGTGTAGCTACGTAAACATCTGTCACTGATGTAATAAAATAAATATTTATCTCTCTCAGTTAAATGATCAGATAGCTGTGTAATTCTGTGTTAGAGAAATATGGTACCGATGTGTAAAGTTGTATAAGCAAATACCATATTAGCTAGGGCTCCTTGTGCTTGCCATACACATGGTACACAAAGTAAGCGTGTACCCCCCCTGAGGATTAATGTAATTATATCCTCAGGTGTTACAGATTACAGCAATGGAATGAAATGTGTCACGGAAAACCTTTGTATCATTATACTTCAAATATATTTAAAAATAAATGTTTTAAGTACAAAATTAATCACTCAAATACGTGTACTGTAGCGCTAAACTGTGCGTCATGTTGTAAGATAATCTCTGTGGAAGTGTCGTAGTTATCGCCCTGCGAAAGCTAAGTTCTGCAGAAGTCAATGTACTTACCTTGTAATAAACGAAGTGAATTGCTTTGCGTATAGATATCTTAGTTATTAAGCATTATTGTCGTGATGAAGTAAGTACTGTACTGTAACGTATTGTTGTGCTACAGAAAAGGCTGTCTCATTGTAGCTATACCATAAAGTTACTACTAAAACATGTTTTACTTTCCAGAATAACTCAGAAAAATGTGCAGATATAAAACAGAAGCACCGCAAAAGCAACATTGTAAATTGTCACTCATTAGTAGCGTGATAAAATCGTGTAGCTGTCACATAAACTAACCACTGTGTCATCTGGTATCTCATAGAAAGTACTTTAAATCCGGAATGTATTTTCAAGTAAACCAAAATGTTGCATTAAAATCTCATTAGCAGTACTGGTAAATGTTCTAAGTATGTGAGCCTTATAGTCGTTACGTAATCGTGCAACTAACAAGCAAGAATGTACACACACAATAACACTGTGTCGTCTGTTCACAATAACAATGCATTCTTAATTTCTGTTTGAATAAGTTCTCTTGGTTCTTGACTGGATATTTAACTTCAAACATTGTTGCATGTTAACAATTTCTTAAGTCTGAAAAGCATACTAGTAATGTAAAGTGAAAAGTTATATGGCAAAGACAAAGTTAAAAAGCAGATTATCTTTCAATAAACGGTTTTACATGCGAAATATAGTACAATCCTTTACTCTTCCTAGTGCTCAGAGTTAACTTGAACGCAATTATCATGCGGTATACGTCGGTAAAGAATACTGGAGTTTTTCTCTGAGCCAGCCGGCGCACGTGGCTGAATGCGGTGCGAGTCATTGTCTGCTATCTCTTTGTTGGCGTGCGTCGTTATTGGGATTAGGAGACGTAACTTCTACAAATTCACCTTGACGAGAAGGCCCTGCCCTGTTTGAAGCTCGCCAGTTCTGCTGCAATTGAGGTCTGTTGTTACGATCATATGGTCTGTCGTCATGTCGGTAGATTCCATAGTTTCTTTCTTGTCGGTGAAGTGGTGGAGAATTTCTCCCTGAATCGTAACTGCGCGCTGGACCGTTGCGTCTAAAGTTATTCTGTCTCCCTTGATAATAATTATTTTGGTTTCCATATTGCTGTTTCTCTGATTGTCTCTGTGATAGTCATTACCGCGGAGAGGTTATCTTTCCCTGTAATTATTACTACTCTGCCAACGGTTGTCATACGGTTGGTGTCTGTTTTGGTCACGATTTACGTTGTACGAATAGCCTTGTCGTGTATCATTTCTGTCATCGCGGAATTGTGACATGTGTGACCTGTAATTGTTGTGCTCCTGTTTTTGCGTTCCGCGATTGTCAGCGTCAATTTCCAATTCTAGTAACAGTCCCTGAAAAGCTTCAATGTCACCTTTGCAACGTCCTGCCAAAATAATATGCCGTAAATGTTCAGGTAATTTGATTAAGCAAATGCGGATGAGTTCTGAGGGGCTGTATGGGTTTGAAAGATATTGATTCTTATGTACCATGTCTTCAAAATATTTGACAAGACTGGAAAATTCAGATTGTTCGAAATGTTTCATCATTATGATGCTACGTTTTACTCGGTCTTGCGTAGCTTGAGACCAATATGCTGAGAGGAAGGCATGATAAAACTCTCCTTCACTGTGACAATCGTGAATGACCGATCGCATTCTTAGAGCTTGTTCATTCTCCAAGTAGCCACACATAAATTCTAATCTGTGCTCTAATGACCAGTTGGGAGGAAAACAATGAGAGAATTGATGGAGCCACGCTTGTGGATGAATGTCGTTGCCAGAATTCTTAAATGTTTTGAATTTACGTGCAGTAATGAACAGCTTATAGTCAAAATCATCGTATCGGCGAGTAGCATATCGGTCATTGTTACGTCCTGTCGGCGGTTCCATCTCAAAATTCGGTGCACCTTGCCAATTTCTTTCATAATTTCCGAAATGCCCTGTGTTATTATTTTGTGGCTTTTCCGTATTTCTAAGTTCCTCTTTCCGTGTTGGAGCGCGAGTGTCCTCTGAAATATGTAATTTTTGTATTACTTGTGCCAACTGATCTTGTACTTCCCGGATTTCTCTTTTGTGTTGCATATTAATTTGATTCTGATTTTGTTTGAATTGCTTAATTTGTTCATACTCTTCTATGTCAGTGATGGCTACAGGTCTTATGTCATTCAGATCATCATCTACCTTTGCAGATAAGTTAGTGAACTGGTCTGAAAGTTCGGCTACTTTCTCCGATCGTGAACACATTTCCTCAGTGTGTTTTTTTGAACCAAGTTTCAGAGTGTCCATTTGTGTTGAAATCGAATCTACTGTGTCCTTTAAGTTTTCCTGAGTTCTTACAAGTTGCGTAACCGAATCGGTGGATGCAACTGAGTCCATTTTAGCTTGTAAGGTGTCGTGACTTTCACGAACAATAGTTTGCAGTTCTTTTATGGCTGCTTCGTGATCCTGTAATGCATTTTCATGCCGCGAAAAAATAGGTTGAAAATGCTCACAAATTTGTGTTTTTACGTCATTACAGATTTTTTGACATTTCGATTCAATGTTATGTAACTCAGTAGTTAAATCTTCACGTGTTTGTTCAAGTGTAGTGTCTAACTTCCGAAGATTTTGTTCCATTGTGTCTAACTGTTGCTGTGTTTGTCTCTGGTGTTGTTCCATTGTGTTTAACTTTTGAAGCTTTTGCTGTGTTTGTCTCTGATTTTGTTCCATTGTGTCCAACTTTTGAAGCTTTTGCTGTGTTTGTCTCTGATTTTGTTTCATTGTATCTAACTTTTGAAGCTTTTGTTGTGTTTGCCTCTGATTTTGTTCCATTATATCTAACTTTTGAAGATTTTGTTCCATTGTGTCTAACTGTTGCTGTGTTTCTCTCTGATTTTGTTTCATTTGTTGCATTAATTGCAATAATAATGTATTAGTGTCTGGAATCTGTTCCTCTATGGTTTTCGGCAATGCATTTGCACCGGTAACATTCACATTTTGACAAGCAGAAAATGTGTCTTGACTTATTTGAGAAAACGGTGAGGACGCAAAACCTGAATGTACAGTATTTGCAAGATTGTGTCCTGTCATTTCGGATTCCTGAGGCGAGCTGTTGCCGACCGATCGATCGATAATGCTTCCCTGTTCACTAATTGTTTCACTGCCTACACCATTATTTGCTGCCCACTCCATTTCCCTATGCATAATTACCAAATTAGCACTTTGAATGGCTCTTAATTCACTACACAGTGGTGCTGATAAGCTACACTCGTCGTCACTATAATTTCTCAGTTTACTTTGGATCCTAGTATTACGTTTTCCACACGCCATTATTGTCACAATATTTCACACGACAACACAGAAAAGCACAATTTCAAGAGCAAAATAAGAAAACACATTAACATAGCATTGAAAATAATATCTCGTTAATTTGCAAGTGCAGCTGCGAAATACTTGGTGCAAATCTACATACATGCCACAAATGTTTTACTGTACAAGAAAGAAAAACTACAACTACAAAGGAGATTCTCTGTATAATTACGCCCTAGCAATAAGCAATAGCTACACTAATTACACAAACTACAAGGAAAAAAATCAGAAGATTCCAGTGAGGTATCCTCGGCTAAGGGTCGACATATCGTTAGAAAAATTATACATGACTGTGCTTAAACTGACACACAATATTTTTAGCGCAACGCAATCTGACTTTCAGTAATCGCTACAAAGAATGGCACTGACTAACATTAACCTATACGTTTCACAAATCACTTACCTCACAAAAATCTTGGTTAGTCGAACTACTGCAATATAGCGAGCGCCACTGCTGCCAGCTAAATAAAAGATTCAAACTACGGAAGGCACTAATTATTGATAGGGATATTGAGCAAATGAAAGTTTTTAATAGAGAACAAACAATGTATTTACCTTAATAGTCATAATATATATAGCAGCTCATGACATCCATTCTTACAAGTTTCAAAACTGCGCCATCTCTCTCCCCACATCCACCAGTGCTGGCGGCTCACCTCCAACTGCGCAACGCTACGCGCTGTTAACATCCAGTTGCCCAACACTACAATGGCGAGTATTACAACAATGCCAACCAGCCACTGACTGCACACAGCACAGCCAGTGATTTTCATACAGAGCGCTACGTGGCGTTACCAATATAAAAAACCTAAACAGCCTTCTTACAATTGTTCAGTGCTGTATTGAGTAGAACGTTGTGCCGCACAGTTTGCGAATTTAGAGAAGGCAGAGTTAGAGGAGCAACGCGTCTGCGGTAAATTTAGCGTGAAACTCAAGAACACCTTTATAGACACACACCAAATGATGCAGGAAGTCAACGGCGATGAGTGCTTAAGCCGTACTCGGTGTTAACGAACGGTTCACAATGTTTAAAAATGGCCGAACGGAAGTTAAAGATGACCGTCGTTCAGGACGCCCTTCGATGTCTACTGACGACGCTCATGTCAGGAATGTCAACGAAACAGTGGGTGCCATTCGAAGACTGACTGTCTGAGGGGTTGTAGAAGACTGCAACATTTCAGTTGGATCATTTCATTCAATCCTGACACAGCATCTTGGCATGCGTCGTGTTGCCGCCAAGTTCGGCCCACAGCTCTCTAGTCAAGACCAGAAAGACGTTTCCCTCGCAGTTTATGAAGAGTTTTTGGATCGTGCAAATGATGGTTATGATGTTGAGATCGAGGTTCAGTCTTCACAATGGGTTGAGAAAGGTTCTACAAGAACAAAAAAAGATCATCAGATCAGGTCAAATGTCAAAACCATGCTGATAGTTTTCTTTGACTTTGCAGGATTAGTTCATCTTGAATTCATGCCACAGGGAGAAATCCGTAATCGATTGTACTATCGAGACACGTTGCGACGCCTGCGAGAATATGTGAGACGGAAACGGCCCGAAATGTGGCGAGACAATTCATGTTTCTGGTATCACGATAATGCACATACATTCATCCTTGTTTATGCGTGACTATTGCACAGAAAACGAAATCACTGTGCTGCCTCATCGTCCGTACTCTCCAGACGTGGCCCGTGCGTACCTCTTTTTATTTCCAAAGTTGAAACCCCCGTTGAAACGATGAAGATTTGCCACTGTAGACGAGACAAAAGAAAATTCGCAAACGGTGCTTTGCGCGATCCATCAAGAGGCGTTCCGAAAGTGGAAACGGCGTTGGGAGGCGTGTATGCATTGTGGAGGAGGGTATTTCGAAGGAGATGATGCACAATAAGTAAAAAGCAAGTGTAGAAAACTTTTGTGGACAAAGTTCCGGATTTTTTAACAGACCTCGTAAAATCGAAAGGCATTACGCTTCGTACTGTTGTCTTTACTGACCATATCAATACGTTCTTATTAGTGATGAATAACTCTTCGGTCCAGTTGTTTTAGATAACATTCTTAATAGAATGTCCTTCGAAATGTGTTACCAGAATACTTGGAGAATATTCCTTTGGCAACACGACGTCGTACATATGAGGGTGGTTCGAAAAGTTCTCGGAACGGAATAGAAAAAAAGTGGTTACACCACTCATATTTTTAAAATTTTTCAATGTTGTCTCCTTATAGATTAATACACTTGGTCCAACGATGTTCCATTGCCTTCATCCCATCTCGGAAATGAGTTTCCTCCAGGCCTGCAAAATAGTTGTCAACTCTGGCTATCAATTCATGGTTTGAATTGAATCTTCGTCCATCAAGAAAAATATTCAGTTTTGGGAAGATATGGAAGTCTGACGGAGCCATATCAGGTGAATGAGGCGAGTGTGGGAACAATTCATACCTTAGTTCGTTAATTTTGGCATGGCAACGGCACATATGTGCGGGTGCACGTCAAGAGTCGCGGCACCCATCTTGCAGATAATTTTCTCAATTATAATTCTTCAGTTAAAATGTGGTATACCCTTTCAGATGACATCTGGCAATCGTCCATGGCCATTTTGTGCTCTTCTGCTATGATGTCTGAAGTAGTGACACATCTTGCCCGACCACTGCACCGATCATCATGTAAGATGTCCCGACCAAATTTAAATTCATTTCTCCACTTGGCAACAGTTGAATATGAAGGAGCAGAGTCCCCCAGTATATTCTGGAAATCGTCATGAATAATGTCCTTTGCTTTCGTACCTTTCTTTACGAAGTACTTAATCACTACTCGAATCTCCGTTTTTTCCATCTTCGCAAACCACTAAGAGGGGACACCAACAAAGGCACGTCATCGCCACAACTCTCTTCCAAGAGCACTGACGTGGTGCATGTTTACAGATAACAGTCCAAATAATATAACTTGAAGAACTCGTTGCGCTAGTGCTGACCTCTCATAGTGATTCCGAGAACTTTTCAAACCATCCTCTTACTTTCAGCACGACGAAGCTCCTGCACATTTCGTACGGCCAGTGATACAATACCTCACTGAAACATATCCTGGACATCTGATCGGTCGGCGTGGAGTCATTTCTTGGCCACCGAGGTCACCCGATCTTACTACATTACATTGCTGTTTGTGGAGTTGGTTTGAGAACGAAGTCTGCAAGCGCAAAGTGGACACAGAAGAGGAACTTCCCGCTCGTATTTTACACGCTTGTGTTCAAGTAAAGGACCCTACGAATGAGCTCGCATCAGCTACATAGCAGCTGTCTACAAGAGCTGCAAAATGCATTGCAGTTGACGGTGGAATTTTTGGACATCTTTTGTGGGGAAATACAGACAATTAAAGCATTAGATCACAATTTTTCATTTACTTTTATCTGCATTCTTCCTGTTCCCCACTGTTTTCATCACTTTATTCAGAAACTGTTAAGAGCAGGACACTTGTTCATATATCATATGATGTTTTTTGTTCGGAATCACTTATACTACCACCCATCATAGCATGAATCTTTCCTCCTAACTCAACTTGTGTAACAGCATTATCTGCGAAAAGCCTCGTGTAACTTCCGACGGTACCCAATAGGTCATCTATACACGTAACATACTGTGAAAAGCAATTGTCCTATAATAATTCCTTCGGGTAGACCCGAAGCTACTTTTACGTCTGAAGATTTCTCTCCGTTGACACTGACCTACAGTGCTCCGCTTGCTAGAATATTTTCTATCCTGTCACAAACCTGCTATGATACCGTACGCTCTAATTATTTTTTCATTAGGCGACAGTGGGGAACAGTATCATATGGCTTCTGGCAGTCAAGAATCACGGCACGAACCTTATTTCTGGCTCTCGTTAATGAACAGAGCGAGCTGGGCATCACAAGATCGTTGTTTGCGGAATACTTGCAGATTCCTGAAAAGGAGATTTTTGGTCTCCGGAAGTATCATAATACGCTATCATAAAACGTATTCCAGAATTCTACATGGCCAGTTTCTTTCCCTACCATTCCCCTGCCCGAGCCCGAGCTACACTAATATTCCTTCTTTCGCGGCTACAAAATATAGATGATTTTCCAGAATTGTTACGGAAGGATGGTGGTACTGCGCACTACGTGCTGACAGTACTGCAATATCTTCATACCAGATTTGGAAACACTTGACTGAACACAACACATCACTGGGAGGGCAGGTAGATGATAAGGTAATATATATATATATATATATATATATATATATATATATATATATATATATATATATATATACACTCCTGGAAATTGAAATAAGAACACCGTGAATTCATTGTCCCAGGAAGGGGAAACTTTATTGACACATTCCTGGGGTCAGATACATCACATGATCACACTGACAGAATCACAGGCACATAGACACAGGCAACAGAGCATGCACAATGTCGGCACTAGTACAGTGTATATCCACCTTTCGCAGCAATGCAGGCTGCTATTCTCCCATGGACACGATCGTAGAGATGCTGGATGTAGTCCTGTGGCACGGCTTGCCATGCCATTTCCACCTGGCACCTCAGTTGGACCAGCGTTCGTGCTGGACGTGCAGACAGCGTGAGACGACGCTTCATCCAGTCCCAAACATGCTCAATGGGGGACAGATCCGGAGATCTTGGTGGCCAGGGTAGTTGACTTACACCTTCTAGAGCACGTTGGGTGGCACGGGATACATGCCGACGTGCATTGTCCTGTTGGAACAGCAAGTTCCCTTGCCGGTCTAGGAATGGTAGAACGACGGGTTCGATGACGGTTTGGATGTACCGTGCACTATTGAGTGTCCCCTCGACGATCACCAGAGGTGTACGGCCAGTGTAGGAGATCGCTCCCCACACCATGTTGCCGGGTGTTGGCCCTGTGTGCCTCAGTCGTATTCAGTCCTGATTGTGGCGCTCACCTGCACGGCGCCAAACACGCATACGGCCATCATTGGCACCAAGGCAGAAGCGACTCTCATCGCTGAAGACGACACGTCTCCATTCGTCCCTCCATTCACGCCTGTCGCGACACCACTGGAGGCGGGCTGCACGATGTTGGGTCGTGAGCGGAAGACGGCCTAACGGTGTGCGGGACCGTAGCCCAGCTTCATGGAGACGGTTGCGAATGGTCCTCGCCGATACCCCAGGAGCAACAGTGTCCCTAATTTGCTGGGAAGTGGCGGTGCGGTCCCCTACGGCACTGCGTAGGATCCTACGGTCTTGGCGTGCATCCGTGCGTCGCTGCGGTCCGGTCCCAGGTCGACGGGCACGTGCACCTTCCGCCGACCACTGGCGACAACATCGATGTACTGTGGAGACCTCACGCCCCACATGTTGAGCAATTCGGCGGTACGTCCACCCGGCTTCCCGCATGCCCACTATACGCCCTCGCTCAAAGTCCGTCAACTGCACATACGGTTCACGTCCACGCTTTCGCGGCATGCTACCAGTGTTAAAGACTGCGATGGAACTCCGTATGCCACGGCAAACTGGCTGACACTGACGGCGGCGGTGCACAAATGCTGTGCAGCTAGCGCCATTCGACGGCCAACACCGCGGTTCCTGGTGTGTCCGCTGTGCCGTGCGTGTGATCATTGCTTGTACAGTCCTCTCGCAGTGTCCGGAGCAAGTATGGTGGGTCTGACACACCGGTGTCAATGTGTTCTTTTTTCCATTTCCAGGAGTATATATATATATATATATATATATATATATATATATATATATATATATATATATATATATATGAGATACCCTTTTTATTTTTCCATATTTCGTGTTCAAAAACTTTGGTGCTTGTTTGTTCCACGTCATGAATTCCGTTTTTTCGAATTATATTTGTAGTCCTACCTTTAAGAATTTCAATTTGTTTTTGAGCTGTAGTAACATCCGTAGTTAAAATTGCCAGACCATCTGCAAAAGCGAGATAATCTACTCTAATATCACTTCTATCTAATTTGATTGATTTGTCTACATTCTGAATCAACTTTTGGTCTCGCCATTCTGTAATTACCTTTTCCAAAACACAGTTAAACAGCAATGGAGAGAGTCCATCTCCCTCTCTAACACCAGTCTTTATTTCAAATGGTTCAGAAATTTCTCCCATAAATTTAACTTCAGATCTACTGTCGGTTAACGTTTCCTTAATCAGTGTTAGAGTTTTATTATCTAGCCCTTGTTCTTTTAAAATTTTGAATAGAGATTCACGATCAACTTTTTTTTTCCTTTACTGATTTTCAATTACCCCCGAAGGGGGCGGGCTGGCAGCAGATTAGTACGCTGCTCCACAACCTACAGACTTTTATTTTAATAAACGGAAGAAGAAAAGAAACAAGAAAAACAGGCGATAAAACGGTGACGTCAAGTGTAAAATGGCGCAATAATACGGAAAGTTAAAACAGGAAGCAAAAGGGGTTGGCAACGTTAATAAAAGACACAGGAATCAGACAAGTAACATAGTACACACACAATTAAAAAACACGGCAACAGTCTGGTTTCTGTTCGCAAGAGATAAAAAGCACACCCAGCGACAGTATGATGGCCGTTCTAAACACTTCCAAAAAAAACACAACACGGAACACTCACTGTAATACACTCACTGTAGAACACTGCACGAAAGTGGCGGCACAAAGATGATACACTGCCAAGCCAGAGGCGGGGGGGGGGGGGACCTGGAGGAGGGGGAAGAACAAGGAGGGAGGAAGGAAAAAAAACGGAAAAGGGGGGGAACCAAGGAGGGAGAGGACTAATAAAGGGGGAGAAGGGCAGACGCGAGAGGGAATGAGAGGAGGAAGAGGAGGGAAATGCAAAAAGACTCGAGGGAGAGAAGGGGGCAAAGAGAGGGGAGGTGGAGAAGAAAGAGGATGGAAGGGGGGAGAGGGAGCCCAGGAAATGGACAGAGGAAAGGAGGGAGAGTGAGGATCAGAGTTGATAGGAGGGATAAATGGAGGGAGAGAGGGCATCTTCTGGGAGAGGGAGTTGATGGAAGCCACCTTGGGAAAGGAGATGTAGGGTGTAGAGATGGAGGGTAGGGGGGACACAACAGTGAAGACGTGGCAGGGGGCAGGGATAGGAGAGGAGAAGAGCAACCAGGGGGTGAGGGGGTTCAAGGCGGTGGGAGGTGTACAGGATGTGGATATGTTCATGGAATAGGAGCAGATGGGGGAAAGGAATGAGATCATAGAGGATCCGCATGGGGGATGGGAGGTATATACAGAAGGTGAGGCAGAGTGCATGATGCTCAAGGGTCTAGAGGGACTTATAGAATTTGGGGGGAGGGGCAGATATGCAGGCGGGACTGGCATAACAGAGGATGGAACGGATTAAGGATTTGCTAGGTGTGGAGGATGGTACAGGGGTGCAACCCCCATTTCCAGCCAGAGAGGAGTTTGAGGAGTTGGAGACAGTTGTGGGCTTTGGATTGGATGGAGCGGAGATGAGGGATCCAGGTGAGGTGATGGTCAATGGTGAGGCCAAGGTAGGTGAGGGTGGGGGTGAGGTAGACAGGACGGGCGCAGACAGTAAGAGAGAAATTCAGGAGCCGGAAGGAGCGAGTGGTATGACCTACAATGATTGCCTGGGTCTTGGAAGGATTGATTTTCAGAAGCCACTGGTTACACCATGCAGCAAAAAGGTCAAGGTGATTCTGGAGAAGGCGTTGGGACCGTTGGAGGGTAGGAGCGAGGGCGAGGAATGTGGTGTCATTAGCATATTGCAAGAGGTGTTCTGGAGGGGGTGGGTGGGTTAGGGCATATCTGCCGTATACAGGAGGTAGAGGAGAGGGGAGAGGACAGAGTCCTGGGGCACACCTGCAGAGGGGTAGAAGGTGTGGGAATTGGCATTATGGATAGTAACATAGGAGGGGCAGTGGGAGAGGAAGGAGGCCATTAGATGGATGTAATTGATAGGAAGGGCGTAGGTTTGGAGTTTAAACAGGAGGCCGGGATGCCAGACACGGTCGTAGGCCTTTTCGAGGTCAAGGGAGACAAAAATTGCGGAATAACGGGAGTTAAGCTGGAGGGAGAAGAGATGAGTGGGGTGGAGGAGTTGGTCATCAGCAGAGAAGGAAGGTCGAAAGCCACATTGGGTGTTGGGGAGGAGGTGGTTTTGGTGGAGGTGGTGATGGATGCGCCGGGAAAGGATGGATTCCAAGAGCTTGCTGAACACCGATGTGAGACAGATAGGACAATAGGAAGAGGCATCAGATGGAGGCTTGTTGGGTTTGGAGAACATCAGGATTTGGGAGGTTTTCCACAGGTCGGGATAGAAGCCAGTAGCAAGGATGACATTGTAGAGGGTGGCAAGGATTGAAAGTTAGGAGGGAGGGCAGTGTTTGACGTGGCAGTAGGTAATGCAGTCATGGCCGGGAGCAGTGTTGCGTTTAGTGTGGAGTGTGAGGCTGATGTCCTGTGTAGTGATGTGAGTGTTAAGTTCAGATGGTGGTGTGTGGCCCAAGTCCTGGAAGCTAGGAGCAAGGGGAGGAACAGAGGTATTTGTATGGTCCATGACGTCAGGGAAGAGGGAATAATCAAAGTGGGGATCATCTGGGATGGAAAAAACATCAGAGAGGTGAGTGGCAAAGTGGTTGGCCTTACTGAGGTTGTCAGGAAAGTGACGGTCATTAAAGAGGAGAGGGTACTGGTGGGTGGGACGGTTCCCAGTAAGGCGGTGGAAAGCAGACCAATACTTGGAAGAGTTTATGGGGAGCGTGGTGTTGAGTTGTGTACATGTCTGGCGCCAGGCATGGCGTTTCTTCACAGTAAGCAGGTTGCGGATGTGTCGTCGTAATTGCTGGTGGCGGGTAAGTGTATACCGGTCACAAGAGCGATAGAGGCGGCGGGACTCTCGAAGGAGAAGGATGGCCTGTGGAGGCAGGGCAGGGCGGTGAGGGTGGATGGCTTTGGTGGGGATATGGGTGGCGACGGCGTCAGACAAGGTCTGGTACAGCAAGGCAGCAGTGCCAGAGATGTCATCAGGAGATTGGAGGGTAAGGTTGTGGCCGTCAACCTGGGTGTGAATGGAGTCCCGGTAGGCATCCCAGTTGGCACAGGAGTAATCATGGGCAAGTTTAGGAGGTACGTCAGGGCGAGGAGTATTGCAAGGACGGCGACCATCAGAGATAGTGAGGAGAACAGGAGCATAGTCACTGCCGATGAGGTCAAGGACATCTGCAGTGATGTGCCCAAGGAGGTTGGGAGAGGCAAGGACCCCATCAGGAGTGGTTTTGGATTCGGCTCAGGTGTGCTGAGGCGGAAGAACCAGGTCTCCCTGGAGGGTGGTGAGAAACTGATGCCACCGCTGGAGGTCGGCAGGATCAAGACTGTGGATATTGAGGTCAGCGGCAATCACGTAGGTGGAGAAGGTGAGGTCAATGTGGGCCAGGAAATCGTATGGGATGGGGGTGCGAGGGCAGACATAAATGGTGGAACAGGTGATGGTAAGGGTGGGGAAGAAGAGGCTGAGGGTGATATGCTCGGCAGGATTGTTAAGGAGAGGTTGGGGCCAGACAGGGAGGTGCTCGAGGTGGCATACAGCAATTCCGCCACGCGCCAGAGGGTACTGGTTATCAGTGCTGTGAAGGGTGTAAGGAGCTATGGAGATGGAGATATGGGGTTGAAGGAAGGTTTCATTTAGGATGAAGGCATCCACCTGGTGCTAACGGAGGGTGTGGAGGAAGAGGAGTTTGTGGGTGGGCATGGAGCGAATGTTGTGGTACAGGATACAGTAAGGTTGTTGTACCATGGGAGGGGAGAGTTAGACGAGGGTGGTGAGGGGGGTGAAGGTGAAGTGGGCCTGGTTGTGGGAGTATGTGGCATAAGTGGTAAGATGGAAGACGGAACAGGCAGCGAGGGCGATTTGGGAAAGGGTGTGGGACTGCTGGAAGGGGTGGATGTTTTGGAGCAGAATGGTGATGAAACGGATGATGTCCTCGGCAGTAGGTGGAGGGCAGAGCGAGTTGTTGGGGTGGATGGGGTCATCAACAGGACGGACAGGGACGGTGAGCTCAGGGGTGACTGGAGGAGGTTTCGCTTTACACTTCGAGGAGTAGGTAGAATGTAGTTCGTTGCAAGTGTTGCAGGAGGGGGGAGAGGTGAGACTGGGGCAATTCTTGAGGAAGTGTGAAGCTTTGCAGTGGGGACAAGTTGTGGGGTTCTCGCAGGCAGAGGTAACATGGTCGTTGTATGAGAGATAGCGTTGGCAGCAGTAGGATTGGACTGGGGAACGGGAGGAGTTCACCTCATGACGATTGTAGATGAGGGCTCCCTCGGTGAGGAGGCAGTCAATGGAGGAGGAGGATTCTGTGAATACCCGCACGAGAAAAGTCGGCCCGGCATCACTGAACATGCGACCGGCCGAGCGGATTTCAGTGTCGGGCCGGGAGTTGAGTTCCGCCAACATTTCAGCCTCTGTGATCACGGGGCTAAGTTTCGTGATCGCAGCGGTGAAGGTTGCCGGACGTCAGGGAGGTTGAGGCTGATGGGGAGAAGTCGAGTGTGGTAGGGGGTGAGGGTTGCATGAGGGCCAAATTGGATACGGGGGAAGCAGGACAAATCAGAAGGGAGATGGGGGCCTTGGGGTAGTATTTCCGGATGGCAAGGGTGAGAGAGCGGGCATCAAGGAATTGAGGGTCAGGATTGGAGAGGACAAAGGTGTGGGTGGCAGGGGCGGGGGTCGAGGTTGGGTCCATGGGGGTGGGTGGGTCATGTGGATTGTGGGTTTTTTTAGAGGAGATTTCGGGGGAAAGGTCAACATTCGGGTGCTTTGAAGGTTTCGTGGCCACGACCAGGTGGAGAGGGGGCTGGGGGGCAGGTTGCAGGGGGAGATGGCGGGGGGCAGTACCGCCCTGAGCAGCAGATGACGCAGAGGGAGGGGGCATGGTGATCACAGAGAATGTGGAACGTCGAGCCGAAATCCGTGCTGGCTTGGAGCCCATCGGAGGCGGTGCAGGGAGTGGCAGAAAGTCAGTAGCTGTCGATGGGGCGACAGTGATAGGGGAGGGGAGTTGGGGGTGGTTACAGCCGAAAGTGGCGCAGGGGTGGGGTGGACAGGGAGAGAAGGAAGGATGGGAAGGGGGGTGGAGAATGAGCTTCATGTGATGGAGGTTGGAGCAGCGGACGGAGAGGTGAAAATGATAGTGGTGGTGGGCTGGGACATGGTGGCGGCGGCGGCGGCAGACGGCGGCGGCGGCGAGCACCGGCAGGCGGCGGCGGCAAGGAGGACCGGACGGCGAGCAGTAGTGACGGCGAGCAGACGACACGGCAAGGAAACGGTGGCGCTCTTCCACGTCGAAGATACACCCTGAGAGTAGCCCAGGCAGTGCGAGTCCTCGATGAAGAAGTGAGGGACTCCAAGCCTCGAATGACGCACGATCAACTGAGTCGTGAGCCTTTTTAAAATCCTCAAATGTACAAAGAGTGTACATACAATATTGTTACTAGAAATTCTTTGGTGTCTAAGGATTAGTTTTAAATCAAGAATTTGTTTCAGACAGGACAACCGGGGTGGTCCATTGATAGTGACCGGGCCAAATATCTCACGAAATAAGTCATCATTATCATCATCATTTAAGACTGATTATGCCTTTCAACGTTCAGTCTGGAGCATAGCCCCCTTATAAAATTCCTCCATGATCCCCTATTCAGTGCTAACATTGCTGCCTCTTCTGATGTTACACCTATTACTTCAAAATCATTCTTAACCGAATCCAGGTACCTTCTCCTTGGTTTGCCCCGACTCCTCCTACCCTCTACTGCTGAACCCATGAGTCTCTTGGGTAACCTTGCTCCTCCCACGCGTGTAACATGACCCCACCATCTAAGCCTGTTCATCCTGACTGCTACATCCATAGAGTTCATTTCTAGTTTTTCTTTGATTTCCTCATTGTGGACACCCTCCTGCCGTTGTTTCCATCTACTAGTACCTGCAATCATCCTAGCTACTTTCATATCCGTAACCTCAACCTTGTTGATAAGGTAACCTGAATCCACCCAGCTTTCGCTCCCATACAACAAAGTTGGTCGAAAGATTGAACGGTGCACAGATAACTTAGTCTTGGTACTGACTTCCTTCTTGCAGAAGAGAGTAGATCGTAGCTGAGCGCTCACTGCATTAGCTTTGCTACACCTCGCTTCCAGTTCTTTCACTATGTTGCCATCCTGTGAGAATATGCATCCTCAGTACTTGAAACCGTCTACCTGTTCTAACTTTGTTCCTCCTATTTGGCACTCAATCCGTTTATATTTCTTTCCCAATGATATTACTTTCGTTTTGGAGATGCTAATCTTCATACAATAGTCCTTACATTTCCGATTTAGCTCTGAAATATTACTTTGCAAACTTTCAATCGAATCTGCCATCAAGACTAAGTCATCCGCATATGCAAGACTGCTTATTTTGTGTTCACATATCTTGATCGCACCCAGCCAGTCTATTGTTTTCAACATATGATCCATAAATAATATGAACAACAGTGGAGACAGGTTGCAGCCTTGTCTTACCCCCGAAACTACTCTGAACCATGAACTCAATTTACATTCAACTCTAACTGCTGCTTGACTATCCATGTAAAGACTTAATTGCTCGCAAAAGTTTGCCTCCTATTCCATAATCCCGTAGAAGAGACAATAACTTCCTCCTAGGAACTCGGTCATATTCCTTTTCTAGATCTATAAAGCATAGATACAGTTCCCTGTTCCACTCATAACACTTCTCCATTATTTGCCGTAAGCTAAAGATCTGGTCCTGACAACCTCTAAGAGGCCTAAACCCACACTGATTTTCATCTAATTGGTCCTCAACTAATACTCGAACTTTCCTCTCAATAATACCTGAGAAGATTTTACCCACAACGCTGATTAAAGAGATACCTCTGTAGTTGTTACAATATTTTCTGTTTCCATGTTTAAAGATTGGTGTGATTACTGCTTTTGTCCAGTCTGATGGAACCTGTCCCGACTCCCAGGCCATTTCAGTTATTCTGTGTAGCCATTTAAGACCTGACGTTCCACTGTATTTGATGAGTTCCGACTTAATTTCATCCACTCCAGCTGCTTTATTGCACTGCAATCTATTGACCATTTTCTCCACTTCCTCAAATGTGATCCTATTTCCATCATCATTCCTATCCCATTCTACCTCGAAATCTGAAACATTGCTGATCGTATTTTCACCTACATTGAGCAACTCTTCAAAATATTCCCTCCATCTGCCCAAGGCATCCACAGGATTCACCAGCAGTTTTCCAGACCTGTCCAAAATGCTTGTCATTTCCTTCTTACCTCCCTTTCGAAGACTGCTAATTACACTCCAGAACGGTTTTCCAGCAGCTTGACCCATAGTCTCCAACCTGTTTCCAAAGTCTTCCCAAGATTGCTTCTTGGATGCTGCAATTATCTGTTTGGCTTTGTTTCTTTCTTCACCATAACTTTCTCTGTCAACCTGAGTTCTAGTATGTAGCCATTTTTGATACGTCTTCTTTTTCCTTTTACAGGCTGCCTTGACTGTGTCATTCCACCAAGCTGTTTGCTTCATCCTACTTTTACACACTACTATCCTAAGACATTAGTGCGTGAAATGTGTGTCAAACGAAAAAACTACAAAGAACAAAACTTGTCTATTTTGAAGGGGTAAACCATGGCGCTATGGTTGACCCGCCAGATGACACTGCCATAGGTCAAACGCATATCAACTGCGTGTTTTTTTTTTTTTTTTTTTAATAGGAACCCCAATTTTTATTACACATTCGTGTAGAACGTAAAGAAATATGAATGTTTTAGTTGGACCACTTTTTTCGCTATTTGATAGATGGCGCTGTAATAGTACTGTGTTTGTTTTATACTATATTTTATTCGCTCGAAATAATACCTAATGTCCTTTTGTTTTTTTGTGCCCGGTTGTTTCTTCAAAAACGCGTAACCTACAGTACACAAACTGGCAAGTTCTGTAGTGGTCTACGCCTTGCTGTTTTGTAAATCAACGGCAGCTGCTTCATTTAAGATAGATGAACATGTTGAGTTTGTTACGTCAGCTCCTTCTCCTTCATCGCCTCCAATATCAGGTAGTTGAAGTTCTTCTTGTGGTCGTATCACTCTTTCTACTATCAGTTCTTTTGAGATTTCTTCGACTGCATGTTCTTTACCGTCAATGTCTGTCTAGTCCAAAACATCATCTCGCGGCAAATTTCTTATGCAGTTTTGAGCAACATATAACTATTCACAACAGTATCATTTTTGATTGGAATAGTGGAGTCTGTTTCTGCTTCATAGACTTTTGCCCAGAGTTTTCGTCGAGACTTCCGAAGACTAGCAGGTTTAACTTTATTCCAAGACAAA
The DNA here is from genome assembly GCF_023897955.1 of Schistocerca gregaria. NCBI lineage: Eukaryota > Metazoa > Arthropoda > Insecta > Orthoptera > Acrididae > Schistocerca > Schistocerca gregaria. The sequence continues at coordinate 208,379,063 of NC_064926.1, forward strand.
GCGGTTCCAAAAACACCATCTTCAATGTCAATTTCCTTCTTTTTTTCTTTGAAAATCTACCACTGAACAATCTGAATATGCAAGCTCTTGAAGAAAAAGAAGCTCTGTAAAAACACTTGAAGGTTTGTATTACTCCTTGATCCATTAGCTGAATAAGGTAAGTAACGTTTGCTGGAGGATAAGTGGCTGATGCAGTCCCTGAGATCAATTCAGGTGATGGAGGATAGGCTCTACAGTTATCTAGCAACAGTACAACCCTGCACCTTTCAGGTACACCAACTTTTTACTTTGTCTCATACAGAAGGTACGAAATTGTGGAAAAACCAGTCCTCAAACAGTTCTGAAGGCATCCACGCATTGGAGTGAGTTCCAAAAACTTTCATGTAAGTTTAAAACGCCTTTAAAAGCTTTTGGTTTTTTGTAGTTGCCAAAGAGTGAACAAGAGGGCATCTGAAGTGTTTGAACACATAGAAACTGTCAATCGATCCTTTATTTCTTTTCTTTGGCGCCCCTTTAATCTTTTTCCGTAGTTGAACTGGGAAAACAACGCCAAAGTAGGCCCGTTCCATTGGCACTGTAGATGTGGTTAGTAGTTACGGTGTTTAACCAAACTGCAAAGAAATTCTTTGGAGTCTTCATGTGTATTTTGATCTGTAGATCGTAATTCCCACCTACGTCAAGGTTCCGTATTTCATAACGAGTTTTTAATTGGTATAGACAATCCTAAGAAAATACACATTCAGCTTCTGACAACCCTAAATCATCACTCAACTGATTATCTTTTCCACAGTCATAGGTGCAGTTACAGATTTTCCTCCAGACATTTCAGTACAGAAACACTTTTACAAAATTTCATCCAAATGATCTGTTCTGGGCGTTTTCGTAGTTTTTCGTAATTCAGGGACTTTTACTATAACTGTCTGGGAGGTAAACTTTTGAAGTTGGCATTTTATTTTAATGCCATAGATTGTTGAAGAACCAACTTTACATTCTTCCATAAACTTATTTTTATTCTCATCTTTCTCAGTCCGACTAATGATGTCCACTTTTGTTGTATCGTAAGCGTAGAATATTTACGATCCACTTTCATTTTGTTTTAAGAGGTGCTTGAATGAGAATACATTCCCACAACAATACACAGCACTATCGCAATTATGATATACAACAATAATAACAGTGATTACTCTTTAAAACAATATTTTTAATGGCTGTAGAAAGTGGTGTACGACAGAAGCTGCCACACAAAAGACGGAAATAATTGTTGGCATTATACAACACGAAATTGTTGACCGCTACCGAGCGCGACCTAATTCCGCGGAACTATTCAGTACGAAGCAATGTCGGATTATTGAATGCACCGAACTGACAGATTCCGGATTAACGGGGTTTTACTGCGCATCTATTTTTTGTTCAACCTGCATCTCATACGAGCTAGCAACGGAACCAATTTAATTTTCCTTACTTAACTTACGTCTGATACTTGGGTAAGTTTTCCCTAGATACGGTTTCTGTTCAACCTGCGTCTCATAAGAGCATTATCTGAGGATGCTTGTATTGACAACTGAAACGAGTCTCATATTCATATTTTAATTTTTGTATATGTGATCTACAAAAGTGGTTCAAATAGCTCTAAGCACTATGGGACTTAACATCTGAGGTCTCCAGTCCTCTAGACTTAGAACTACTCAAACCTAACTAACCTAAGGACATCACACACATCCATGCACGAGGCAGAATTCGAACCTGCGACCCTATCAGCAGCGCGCTTCCGGACTGAAGCGCCTAGAACCGCTCGGTCACATGGGCCGGCTTGTGATCGACACCATAAAAATATTTTTGAAAAACTTTTGTATGTTCTAACAAAATATGATTTAAAATCACATGGTATGACACACGCCAGTGTTCATACAATGTATTTGTTAACCAAGGAACTATGGCACGTCATAATCATACCTTCCACCTTTCGATAGCCGCAGCCCATCTCTAATAGAACTCTAAAGTATGAGCCAGGACCCTGAGAAAAAAAAAAGTGAAGCGATTCAGACCTATGTACATCTCACACACAGATAGTTTAAGTCCGTCTCGCTGGTCACCGGTTGCCGAAAAATGTGTCTGGTTCGACATAAGTAGATCGAAGAATATCAGAGTCAGAGGGGAAGATATATGCCTGAGTCTTTGGCGCCAGCGGTCATACTCAATACTTTCTTCCATGCTACAGTCATGATTCTATGGTCACGAACTAAAAGGCGGTCCAAACACCTACACAAACCAGAAACTGTGGCAACATGGGATTGTTTCAATGTGTGCTAGCGTGTTTGGAGAATGAGAGCAAAAAACCGATGAAATTACATTTTTCGATATAAATAGTACATAATGGATGTGGGTCTCTTGTATCACAGCCTAACAACAACTCAGGCCCCAACAGCACGATCGCTTACCAACATCGCAACACCCTCTAGAAGGTGCTGACAACGCATCGAGTGGTGCCCTTAATTATGGCTTGTGGCCAGTACATAGAGACTAGAGTCGGCCGTGCAAGACCACTATGGATTATCAAGCCGCAGTTTACAAAACTTGAACTAATCGAGGAAACCTGCCGTTGTCTGTGGACTTTAACAAATACTCTATTACTATGTTGTAGGGCATTAACATTGTGTGCGGTAACATCGATTTCGATGCCTTGCATATTCTGGTCAACTGTTTTGTTCTGTTTTGGACTATAGTCAGCTTTGACCCTAAGGCAAAAAAGGTACATACCAAGAATTATCCGAAAGGAGTAGAAATCGGCAGATGTGATGCACATGTACAGACAAACAAATTATTACGATCTCAGAAAAATGGGATGATTTATTCAAGAGGACGAGAGTCACTAACTGAGCAAGTTAATATCGCGTTGCTTCACCTCTGGCGCTCATGTAAGCAGTTATTCGGCTTGGTTTAGATTTAACACAGTAGTTGGTTGTCCTCCTACGTAATATCGTGCCAAATTCTGCCCAACTGGAGGGTCAGACCGACAAAATCCTGAGTTGGCTGGAGGGTTGTGTCCATAATGCGACAAACGTTCTCAGTTGGGGAAAGATCTGGCGATCTTGCTGGCAAGCACGAAGACAAGTAGTAGAAACCCTCACTGCGTTTAGGTGGGCACTGTTGTTGTTGTTGTTGTTGTTGTTCTGGTCTTCAGTCCTGGGACTGGTTTGATGCAGCTCTCCATGCTACTCTATCCTGTGCAAGCTTCTTCATCTCCCAGTACCTACTGCAACCTACATCCTTCTGAATCTGCTTAGTTTATTCATCTCTTGGTCTCCCTCTACGATTTTTACCCTCCACGCTGGCCTCCAGTACTAAAATGGTGATCCCTTGATGCCTCAGAACATGTCCGACCAACCGATCCCTTCTTCTTGTCAAGCTGTGCCACAAACTTCTCTTCTTCCCAATTCTATTCAATACCTCCTCATTAGTTATGTGATCTACCCATCTAATCTTCAGCATTCTTCTGTAGCTCCATATTTCGAAAGCTGCTATTATCTTCTTGTCCAAACTATTTCTCGTCCATGTTTCACTTCCATACATGGTTACACTCCATACAACTACTGCACTTTCAGACATTTAAATCTATACTCGATGTTAACAAATTTCTCTTCTTCAGAAACGCTTTCCTTCCCATTGCCACTCTATATTTTATATCCTCTCTACTTCGACCATCATCAGTTATTTTGCTCCCCAAATAGCAAAACTCGTTTACTACTTTAAGTGTCTCATTTACTAATCTATTTCTTTCACTATCACCCGACTTAATTCGACTACATTTCATTATCCTAGTTTTGCTTTTGTTGTGTTCATCTTATATCCTCCTTTCAAGACACTGTCCATTCCGTTAAACAGCTCTTCCAAGTCCTTTGCTGTCTCTGACATAATTATAATGTCATCGACGAACCTCCATGCATTTTAATACCTACTCCGAATTTTTCTTTTGTTTCCTTTACTCCTTGATCAATATACAGATTGAATAATATCAAATGGAAGCTGACTATGGTGAGCTCTGTAGGGCACGAAAACGGGGCGCAGAATATCATCAATGCACCGCTGTGCTGAAGGTGTGCGGTGGATGACAACCAAAGGGGTACTGGTATGAAAGGAAATGGCACTCCAGACCATCAGTCGTGGCTGTCGGGACGTATGGTAGGCGACAATTAGGATGGTATCCCACCGCTGCTCAGGGCATCTCCAGGCACGTCTTCGGCCTTGAATCTCATTGCAATGGAATTGTATTCAGTACTGAAGCCAGCTTCAAACTGAGCCCTGATGGCCAGCGAAGAAGTTTCTGGAGACACTCCGGCCTCGGACAGCGGTGGGTACTAAACTGACTGTCACCCACCATACAGCCTGACAACCAAGAGTGACTGTCTGGTGTGCCATTTCTTTTCATAGCAGAAGAGCTTTGGTTGTCAACCGCGGCATCCTTATAGCACATGTCGACAATGTTCTACACACTGTTTTCAGGTCGTTCGTGGGAAACCGTCCTGGGCTTACATTTCAGCAGGATAGTGACCCCCAGCACGTGGCGAGAGCCGTCCCCGCTGGCCGAGCGGTTTTAGGCGTTTCAGTGCGACTGCTACGGTCGCAGGTTCGGATCATGCCTCGGGCATGGATGTGTGTGATGTCCTCAGGTTAGTTAGGTTTAAGTAGATCTAAGTTCTAGGGAACTGATGACCTTGGATGTTAAGACTCATAGTGCACAGAGCCATTTGAAACATTTGAACGCGGTTAGAGTTTGTACTACTTGTCTTCGTGCTTGATAAACCCTACCTTGGATAACAAGTCGCCGTGGCTCTCCCCAGTGGAGAACATTTGGAGCGTTATGGGCGGGGCCCTCCAACCAGCTTGGAATTTTGATGGTGTAACGCAGTAATTGGACAGAATTTGACACGATCACCCTCAGGAGGACATCAAACAGCTCTATCAATCAATGCCTAGTCGAATAATTACTTGCGTAAGAGCCAGATGTGGACCAACATGTTATGGAGTTGCTCAGTTTGTGAAGCTCTTTCTCTTGAATAGATCAGCCACTTTTCCTTAACTATAATCATTTGTTGGTACTAGAGTATATTTCACTTGCCGTACTGGGACTGTGTTGAAATAAATCTATCAGTTTAGTGCCTAGTTATTAGGATACGGTTACAAACTTCCGGGGAAACCTACAACGTAATCGTAGTACTGAGGTGCAAGAATGCAAACACCAGAGTGAGGTAGCGACATACAGCGACAAGTTTCTTCCCCTGCGACTCCCGCATAGTAAGCAGAGCGTTCGAGGCACCTAGTATGGCGTAGTGTGGTGTTCTACGCAGACTGCGTCTGAGTCAGCGCAGAGGTTGGGGGCGGAGGCGTCGTCCCAGTCGCGACCGGCGGTTGGCGGTCGGCGCTGCCCCCGGAGGCTCGCCCGCGCCGCCTATGTAAGGCCTCCTCGCGTAGCCTCCAAGGCCGCCGACAGGTGACGCACCGTGCCAGCTGCCAGCGCGGGGGCGGAACACCTCTTGCAGAAGATGCGCGGTCTGAATCACCGCGGTGTACGCTAGTATTGTTCTGCAGGCATGTGTGGGCCTACTTCAAAGTCGCGAGCTACCACACAAGCGTGCGATTGCGGCCTCAACTACGGAGAGACTTGCAAATAAACATTACGTGTAACGTGGATCTAACGAGTTACCGTATTCCGTGATATTTCTCTTTCGCAACAACGAAACATAATTTCGAGCAATAAAATGATTGCTAAATAAGAAAGCTACCCGTGGTGTAATCATTTATCCTGAAGACTTGGATAATAGTTAATTTCCAGGGGAGGGGGTGGGGAGCTGGAACTCAAAGGGTTAAATTAATTTAAATCACAAGGGATTACGTTGAGCAATCACAGTAGTTACTTTTCTGTTAGCTAATGAATCCACCTACACATTCCCAGCATCGATATAACAAAGATGTGGTTATGACCACAAAAAAATATTTTAATGAGGATGTTCATATCTTTACATCTATCAGGTCCAAAATTTCTCGTTTAAATTGCAGGGATAAAAGGACATGAAAATCAAAAGTCTTGAAACTGGGAAGGAATTACAGAAAACAAGAAGCTACACTATGTGATCAAAAGTATCCGGACACCTGGCTGAAAATAACTTACAGCTTCATGGCGCCCTTCATAGGTAATGCTGGAATTGGACCACCCTTAGCCTTGATGACAGCTTCCACTCCTGCTGACATACGTTCAATTAGGTGCTGGAAGATTTCTTGGGCAATGGCAATCCATTCTTCACGGAGTGCTGCACTGAGGAGAGGTATCGATGTCGGTCGGTGAAGCCTGATACGAAGTCGGTGTTCCAAAACATACCAAAGGTGTTCCATAGGATTCAGATCCAGGACTCTGTGCAGGCCAGTCCATTACAGGGATGTTATTGTGACCACTCCGCTACAGGCCGTGCATTAATGAACAGGTGCTCGATCATGTTGCAAGATGTAATCGCCATCCCCGAATTGCTCTTCAACAGTGGGAAGCAATAAGTGCTTAAAACATCAATGTAGGCCTGCGCTGTGATAGTGCCACGCAAAACAACAGGAGGTGCAAGCCCCATCCATGAAAAACACGACCACACCGTAACACTACCGTCTCCGAATTTTACTGTTGGTACTACACACGTTGGCAGATGACGTTCACCGAGCATTTGCCATATCCACACCCTGCCATCGGATCGCCACATTGTGTACCATGATTCGTCACTCCACACAACGTTTTCCACTGTTCAATCATCCAATGTTTACCCTCCTTACACCAAGATGAGGAGCCGCTCGACCATGAAGTCCAAGTTTTCTGACCTCCCGCCTAGCTGTCACAGTACTTGCAGTGGATCCTGATGCAGTTTGGAATTCCTGTGTGATGATCTGGATAGATGTCTGCCTATTACACATTACGACCCTCTTCAACTATAGGCGGTCTCTGTCAGTAAACAGACGCGGGCGGCCTGTACGCTTTTGTGCTGCACGTGTGCCTTCACGTTTCCACTTCACTATCACATCGAAACCAGTGGACCTAGGGATGTTTAGGTGTTGGAAAATCTCGCGTACAGACGTATGACACAAGTGACACCCAGTTACCTGACCACGTTCGAAGTCCGTGAGTTCCACGGAGCGCCTCTTTCTGCTGTCTCACGATGTCTAACGAATGCTGAGGTCGCTGATGTGGAGTACCTGGCAGTAGGTAGCAGCACAATGCCCCTAATATGAAAAACGTATGTATGATCACATAGCGTATGTTTGACACAGAATAGTTTCCAGTTGCTTTCCCAGGTTGATGGGTTTGTCTCCTGGCCGCCTGTAGGGAACATGCAAGCCAGGTAAACGCCCACTTGTACCTGTTGCTTACAACACAAACCTGACACGGTTCGTGTGTCCAGAGGCTGAACTGGCAAACAGTAGTACGTCAAGACAGAAAATGAATAACCACTCGCCACCCCCCCCCCCCTCCATCCCCTCCCCCCCACTCCCACCGGCTCCAGCCAACAATAAAATTACAGGACGAGGAGTTCTCACATACTAAGACAGCACAAGTGCAATAACATTGACACAAGTACATTTTATAGTGATCAGCACACAGAAATGTGTGCTTGTGAATTAAAACTGAAAAATAGTTCACTTTTAATTGTAACTGTATATAGATCCCAATGCGAAATTATGAACTATTTATGAGCAATCTAGAGTCCATACTGTGCTATCTGTCAGGCAGTAGCAAGTCTTTGATGACTTCAATGTAGATTTTCTAAAGGATTCTGGTAAAAAATGATCTGGAAACACTATTTGGATGCTACAATTTGAACTCAGTAATTAATTTCCCAATATAGGTGGATAAAGACAGTAGAATCGTAACTGATAATGTTTTGTTTGATGAATCTCAAAGCAAAGAAATAACTGTTTACCCAGTAACATACGCTCTCATTGACACTGATGCACAGTTAGTTAGGATAAATAACACAGTGCCTTACAGTATGGATACTCCTCAGTGGAAATCATTAATGACTCCAGGACAAATGTTTTCAAGAATAGTTACAGGAGATGACCTGGGATGCAATTTATGATGAGTCAAGTGCTAGCATAAAATTTAATCTATTCTATGATAAATTCATATTGTTATTTGAAAATAGCGTTCCGAATAAGCTAATCAGAAAGGACACTAACTACCCATGTAGAAAACCGTGTATCACTAGAGGGATTAAAGTATTTTGTGAAAGGAAAATGGAAATGTATCTCTTGGCAAGAATAAGCACACTACAAAAACTACTCATTATTACTGAGAAAGGTTATTAAAAACTCAAGAAACATGATATAATATCAGAAATCACTATTTCCGACAACAGACTTGACGCTATATGGAATGAAGTGAAACGAGAGAGAGGGCAACCAGTCACAGAACATCACCACAACTCAGCTGAATAGAAGAGCTATAAATGATAAATCACAGGTAGCAAATGCATTTAATAAGCATTTCTTAAATATAGTAGAAAGTGTAGTGACAAATACACTCCTGGAAATTGAAATAAGAACACCGTGAATTCATTGTCCCAGGAAGGGGAAACTTTATTGACACATTCCTGGGGTAAGATACATCACATGATCACACTGACAGAACCACAGGCACATAGACACAGGCAACAGAGCATGCACAATGTCGGCACTAGTACAGTGTATATCCACCTTTCGCAGCAATGCAGGATGCTATTCTCCCATAGAGACGATCGTAGAGATGCTGGATGTAATCCTGTGGAACGGCTTGCCATGCCATTTCCACCTGGCGCCTCAGTTGGACCAGCGTTCGTGCTGGACGTGCAGACCGCGTGAACCGACGCTTCATCCAGTCCCAAACATGCTCAATGGGGGACAGATCCGGAGATCGTGCTGGCCAGGGTAGTTGACTTACACCTTCTAGAACACGTTGGGTGGCACGGGATACATGCGGACGTGCATTGTCCTGTTGGAAGTTCCCTTGCCGGTCTAGGAATGGTAGAACGATGGGTTCGATGACGGTTTGGATGTACCGTGCACTATTCTGTGTCCCCTCGACGATCCCCAGAGGTGTACGGCCAGTGTAGGAGATCGCTCCCCACACCATGATGCCGGGTGTTGGCCCTGTGTGCCTCAGTCGTATGCAGTCCTGATTGTGGCGCTCACCTGCACGGCGCCAAACACGCATACGACCATCATTGGCACCAAGGCAGAAGCGACTCTCATCGCTGAAGACGACACGTCTCCATTCGTCCCTCCATTCACGCCTGTCGCGACATCACTGGAGGCGGGCTGCACGATGTTGGGGCGTGAGCGGAAGACGGCCTAACGGTGTGCGGGACCGTAGCCCAGCTTCATGGAGACGGTTGCGAATGGTCCTCGCCGATACCCCAGGAGCAACAATGTCCCTAATTTGCTGGGAAGTGGCGGTGCGGTCCCCTACGGCACTGCGTAGGATCCTATGGTCTTGGCGTGCATCCGTGCGTCGCTGCGGTCCGGTCCCAGGTCGACGGGCACGTGCACCTTCCGCCGACCACTGGCGACAACATCGATGTACTGTGGAGACCTCACGCCCCACGTGTTGAGCAATTCGGCAGTACGTCCACCCGGCCTCCCGCATGCCCACTATACGCCCTCGCTCAAAGTCCGTCAACTGCACATACGGTTCACGTCCACGCTGTCGCGGCATGCTACCAGTGTTAAAGACTGCGATGGAGCTCCGTATCCCACGGCAAACTGGCTGACACTGACGGCGGCGGTGCACAAATGCTGCGCAGCTAGCGCCATTCGACGGCCAACACCGCGGTTTCTGGTGTGTCCGCTGTGCCGTGCGTGTGATCATTGCTTGTACAGCCCTCTCGCAGTGTCCGGAGCAAGTATGGTGGGTCTGACACACCGGTGTCAATGTGTTCTTTTTTCCATTTCCAGGAGTGTAGTTCAAGAACAAAATCATAGCAGTTTGTTGGAAATGTGACCCTCATAAAATTATACCATATGATTGCATCGTCAACTTCTCTTTCAGAAATTAAGAAAATTACAAATTCTCTCAAATATAAAAGCTCATCTGGTTTGATGATGTTTCCAAAATAGAATATTAAAGATTTGTTCTCTTGTAGTAAGCCTAGTCTTATCCAAAATATGTAATACATAACTAGCTCAAGGCATTTTTCCACAGAGACTGAACTACGAGAAATACGAGTATGTCTTTGTTAACCCCCCCCCCCTTTCTAAGAAAGGTGATAAGAGAGATATAAATAACTACCAACCTGTTTCACTGCTGACATCATTCTCCACATTTTTTTTGAAAAGGCGATGTATTCTAGAATAGTATCACGTTAGCAACAATAGTATCCTTAGCAAATCACAGATTGGACTTCAGAAGGGTTGCTTGACTGAGAATGTCCTTCATTTGTTCGTTCACCAGATTTTAAGCCGTAAAATAATAAAATAGTTCATTTTCTTCTGTGACCCCTCAAAGACATTTGACTGTGTGAATCGTAGTATTGTCCTAGAAAAATTTACGTTTTATGGGATTGATGGTACAGCCAACCAATGAATCATGGCATACCTAACCAAAATAATGGAGAAAGTTGTACTTAGGTCTCATCCTAAATTTTAAAAAGACATAACATATTCAGTTCTGCACATCTAGTGGCACTACACAAATGATAAGTGTAACTTATGGCGAGGAAATAATAAATAAGATGGAAGCTTCAAAGTTCTTAGCGGCCCATATTGATGAGAATTTAAAAAGGAAAAGGCATGTTTTGGAATTCCTAAAAAATTTAAATCATCCATTTTTGCACTTAGAATCACTGCAAATCTTTGCGAGGGACAAATCAGTAAGTTTACATATTTCGCATATTTTCATTTAGTAATGTCATATGGAACAATGTTCTGGGATAACTCACCTTTAAGAAAGAAAGTCGTCTTTGCGCAGTAACATGCTGTAAGAATAATATGTGGCGTTCACACACGATCATCTTGTAGACAACTCATATCTACATCGACGTGATTACTCTGCTATTCACAATAAAGAGCCTGGCAGAGGGTTCAACGAACCGTCTTCAAGCTGTCTCTCTACCGTTCCATTGTCGAACGGCGCGCAGGAAAAACGAGCACTTAAATATTTCTGTGCGAGCCCTTATTTCTCTTATTTTATCGTGATGATCAATTCTCCTTATGTAGTTGGGTGCCAACAGAATGTTTTCGCAATCGGAGGAGAAGTCTTTGCACAGAGACCTTGTCTAACTGTCTATTAAAAGTGCTACCCAGCTAGAACTGAATCTACTGTTCCGAACTACTTCAGATAACTCTGCTCAGCCCTGTTCGGATAATAACTTCAGCTGTTTCCTCATGTAAGACCTAACTGCCCTGTCTATCCTCTATTCGCCTGTCTGTTCTATCGTAACTCTCTCTCCCGAGTGTCTGCATCCGAGTTTTAATCAATTTCCCCTTCGTTCGCGCCAGTTCCTGACTTGGCGTAATGTTGAAGGGCCCTCGCCATCTCATTCGCTCTAATAACGCAGTACTTTTTTAAGTTAACTGGGGGGAGGAAGGCGTCTGTTGTAAATTCATGTCCTGGACCTGTTATAGGCTCTTCATGACTCATGTGTTCCCCTTACAGAGAGCCGGCCGCGGTGGTCTCGCGGTTCTAGGCGCGCAGTCCGGAACCGTGCGACTGCTACGGTCGCAGGTTCGAATCCTGCCTCGGGCATGGATGTGTGTGATGTGCTTAGGTTAGTTAGGTTTAAGTAGTTCTAAGTTCTAGGGGACTAATGACCACAGCAGTTGATTCCCACAGTGCTCAGAGCCATTCGAACGATTTGAACCAATTCACGTATCATGTCTGTGACACTATCTCCCCTACTTCGCGATAATACAAAACGAGCTGCCATTCTTTGTACTTTTTCGATGTCATCCGTCAGTCCCATCTGATGGGTATCACACACTGCACAGCAATACTCCAGCCGCGCAGGATTAGCCGAGCGGTCTAGGGCGCTGCTGTCACGGACTGTGGGGCTGGTCCCAGCGGTGGTTCGAGTTCTCCCTCGGGCATGGGTGTGTGTGTTTGTTCTTAGGATAATTAAGGTTAATTAGTGTGTAAGCTTAGGACTGATGACCTTAGCAGTTAAGTCCCATAAGAATTCACACAAATTTGAACATTTTTTGAACAATACTCCAGAATAGGGAGGACAAGCGTGGTGTAAGCAATCTCTTTAGTAGACCTGTTGCACCTTCTAAGTGTTTTGCCAATGAATCGCAGTCTGTTTAAGAAGTTGAGCATTCTGACTACTGCTTCACAGCATATTTATTCACTAGTGAAGTTTGTTGTAAACAATCCAGTAGAGTCTAAAGGAACAATGATGTACATAATTGTATTACTGGAAGGAAAAATGACATTCTTTACGCCATTTTAACGTTGTCTTTAGCAAGAAGAGGCCTGCACAACGCTGCAACAAAAATTTTTGATCACTTTCCTAGTGATATTAAATGCCTGACAGTCAGCGAAATAAAATTTGAAAACAAAATGAGAAAGCTTCTTCTTGACAACTCCTTCTGTATTTCTGGCGGAAGTAAAGCTGTGACGAGGACCGTGAGTCGTGCTTGGGTAGCTCAGATAGTAGAGCACTTCCCCGGGAAAGGCAAAGGTCCCGAGTTCGAGTCTCGGTCCGGCACACAGTTTTAATCTGCCAGGAAGTTTCATATCAGCGCACACTCCGCTGCAGAGTGAAAATTTCATTCTAGAAGAATTTCTGTTACTGTAACCTGTAAAAGATGGTGGGTAGGACCTACTAGCTCATATCTGTAAATTTTTTTCATTTTCGTAATAAAAATAAAAAATAAATAAAAATTAAAGAAATTTAGTAATCTTCAGAAAGTAGCCAGAAGCATAGATTAATCTGTGATGTGAATATATACTGGTCGTTCCATATCATTACGATTTATCGTGCAAAATGATCCCTGGAACATGAAACAATGACTAACTAACAGAACCACTCCTATCAGAACATTGGTGGAAATGATAGAAATAAACGGAGAAACTGTATTCCCTACATTTACACGTGCAAATAGCCACAGTATGCGGACGTGTGTTCACGATACTCGCGATTTTAAGTGCACACTTCAACTTTATTGTAAATTCTGATGGTGACAAACTTGTGAGAGTTTGTTGCTATTACTTATATACATATGCTAAATGCTAGTGCTTGTCGACGGAATCACCCTCTTCTGTCATTTATTGTTGGTTCAGTTCCATATAATTGTCACATCCTATCCTCTTCTCCAACTCGTCCAAACACTCCTTCCAAGCCAGTCCTTTTGCTTTCTTTCCCAGCTTTTCCTTCAAGAACGTTAATAATGCAAGTGTTGTGTGTGATGACATGCTAAATAAATTTTATTTTTCTCTTTTCAGCTTTATTTAATAATCTTCCCTCTTCGTTGGCTCTTTTTAAGACTTCCATGCTAGTTTTTCTCCCAGTATAGCTCATTATTGTCACTTTCTGCCACACTCACATTTCAGCTACTTGAAGTCGATTCCTTCCCTATTGACCTAGTGTCCAACTTTCATATCCCTAGAGCAGTGTACTTCATGATTTTGTAAATGATTGTCTGACGTATGTATTCATACGTTTGCTGGTTAATATGGTTCTCTTAGTAATACATGTTTGTTTTGTCAGTGCAATACCCCTCTTTACCTCCATTAAGCATCTATTGTACTCTGTGATTAAATTATCGAGTTGACAAAATTGTTTCACCTGATCAGTTCTGACATCATCGATTTTTACGTAAGAAGGGGTAGTGAAATGATAAGGAGACAGGTAAAGCAAAGTAAATGAACTGCTTATTAATTCAAAAGTAATCGTCATAACTGTTAAAACATTGATCTCACTGCGAAACAAGACGGCAATGCCTTTATTGAAAAATGTTTGCGGTTACCTACTAAACCGTAATTGTACCGAAGCAAACCGACGGCCACGAATGTCTTTCGTCGGGGCTCCAAAAATATGAACATCACATGGGCGCACCCAAATGTTGGCCAGGGTGTTTCAAGTGGGCTGCAGAAATTTTGCTGCGAAGCCCTTACAAATCATCTATACAGTCCCGATCCCTCTCCAAGCAATTTCAATATTTTTGGAGCCTTGAAGAAAGATTTCGTGACCGTCGATTTGCTTCGGACGAAGAGAGGCACGCGTAAGTAGGCAAATGCGAACGTTTTCCTATGAAGGCTATCACCGTCTCGTCTCACAATGGAACATATGTATTAACAGCTATGGTGATTACTTTTCAAATAATTAACAGTTTACTGACTTTTCCCCCCTCTGGGTCATTTTCATTCCAGTGCTTCTTGTAGTTTCAGTTGACTCCATATTTTTCCGTACTACCATTGCTGCAGTTTAGTGTGTCTGACAAGACTTGCAGAAATCTACTCATTTGTTTTTCGGAGTGTGCAACTATTACGATCTCATCAACAAATCTAATCTGATACAATGTATCCTTTCACCACTGACATTTATTCCCTTTGTCTTCTCAGCTGGACGAATGCTCTATATACGTGTTCATATGAATTACAATTTCTACGAAGTTATGCAACCAATGCACTAATTTTCAATTTTTTGTGTATTTCTTTGTTGTTATTACTATAGTGGTAGACACCTGTGGTGACACATTGAAAGTGGCATCAACGTAAGGTTAAAGAGGGGGGGGGGGGTGGAGAAGATTGAGAGATGGAGAGAGAGGAGGGGGAGACTAACGAACTGTGACCCTCACCAAAACCCGACTCTTGTCTGCGCCCGCCCATTCCTGTTGATATCATACGTTTCTCAGAAGAGCCATTATACTGGACTGGCCCGAAAGTCCTGAAGTCCTTTTTAAGCTAAAATTTTGTGTGAAAAAAATGTTTTCTAAATGCATTTCATATTATTCTATAGAGAATTATGTGCTCTACGAAACAGTCTGCTTTGCTTAGTTTTTTATGCTGACGTACTTCCCGTTCTTTCCAAGTCGACAAGATCGTGTGTCGACACAAAAACCCGTTTTGGGCACCTCCTTTTTCAGTTTAATCGAGGTGCCAAAGCCGTAGAAGCTGCTTGAGAGAATTATGAAATGTATGGCGACGGCTCACAATTGTTTTAAACGATTCAAAGCCGGCGATTTCGACCGTGAATTGCTTGATCGGAACCAAACAGTGAATGCGGAACATCACGTCCAACAAATGCAACGACTCAACAACACTATCAAACTAGAACGACTTGAGCACATGTCCTTCTCCTGAAACACAACGCCATCACGTCGCCAAGGAAGCCTTTCAGACGCTTTCTTAGGACGTGCTGCCACACCCTGCGTATTCTTCCGACTTGGCGCCTTCGGATTATCATATGTTCCGGCCCCTCTCAAATGCATTGAGTGACTCAGTAATGATGTGGAACTGAAGATTTGAACAGACGATTTCTTTGATTGGAAACCAGGTGATTACCTCTGGGCACTGAGCAGATTGCTGAAGGTCGGGAAGAAATTGTAAACAACAATGGAGAACACTTAATTCAAAAATTGTTCAAATGGCTCTGAGCACTACGGGACTTAACATCTGAGGTCATCAGTCCCCTAGAACTTAGAACTACTTAAACCTAACTAACCTAAGGACATCACACACATCCATGCCCACACTGAAGCGCCTAGAGCCTCTCGGCCACACCGACTGGCCAACACATTATTGATTGACTGGCTAGTGGCCGGCATCGTCAGGGTACGTATTTATTTCAGTCTTCTATGAGTCCATCTCCTCCTTCACTCACTTTCTGTCCACCTCCCCCACCTTTCCCCAATCTTTGTCCATCTCCTCCTCCCACTCTCTCTGTCCATCTCCTCATCCCATCCCTCCCCTCCCTTTCTCTGTCCATTTCTGTCGGCCGCGGTCGTCTCGCGGTTGTAGGTGCTCAGTCCGGAGCCGCGCGACTGCTACGGTCGCAGGTTCGAATCCTGCCTCGGGCATGGATGTGTGTGATGTCCTTAGGTTCGTTAGGTTTAAGTAGTTCTAAGTTCCAGGGGACTGATGACCACAGATATTAAGTCCCATAGTGCTCAGAGCCATTTGAACCAATCTGTCCATTTCTTCCTTCCCCCTCTCCTTCGTTCGTCTCTTTCTCCTCCTACCTGCGTCGATCTCCTCATTTCACGCTCACGGTCTGTCCATCTGCTACCCCCCCCCCCCCCCTTTCTCTCGCCACATTATCACCCTTACCCTTTTAGGACGCTGGTGGCTCTTACTCCGAAAGATCCTAACTAATATGTGTACTAAATTTGGCTGAAATAGTTCCAGGGGCTTAGTATGAGCTTTTTACCCGTCGCCTTGCTCGCATACGCACATGTCCCTTATTTTTCATATATGTTTAACATATATCATACACATTTGTAGCCGGCCGGAGTTGCCGTGCGGTTCTGGGCGCTACAGTCTGGAGCCGAGCGACCGCTACGGTCGCAGGTTCGAATCCTGCCTCGGGCATGGATGTGTGTGATGTCCTTAGGTTAGTTAGGTTTAATTAGTTCTAAGTTCTAGGCGACTGATGACCTCAGATGTTAAGTCGCACAGTGCTCAGAGCCATTTGAACCATTTGAACACATTTGTAGGCGTATTTCCTCTGTATGTCTAGTGAATTTATCCTTATAGTTTAATTTTCGAGCAGCTCGGTGTTTATGTCGTCGTGTCTCCTGAACTGTGTGCTGCAGGGTGATATAACTTTGTAGGTATATTCAGCAGTATACGTGGCTACTGTCTGCGAAATCTGTTGTGAACAGATTGAGTCGTCGGCTGCGAAGACCCATCGTTAGGAATGTTCGATGCACTGTGTGTTCAAACACAGTTATACTCTGCCTAGCATTGAAGTCTGTTGTTCGATCCGCCACGGTTCACCACCTGTCCTCTTTTACCAGTCTGCCCAGCCCATGACGTCTGTAATGAGGGGTGACCGCCCAACCCCACGTGGTCTGTACATGGTTTCACACTGGCTTCAGCAAGTGTTGAAGACACTCACCACAGCACTCTTCGAGCGTTCAATAAGTGGTACAGTTTCCGAAATGCTCGTGCCGATGCTCTGGGCCATCACAATCTGCCCTCTGTTAAACTCAGATAAATCGCGCGCCTTCCCCATTCTAAACACAAACAGGTTCCACATTGTGTCTGACTATCAGTCATTCGTCGCCAGATGACACTGATATCGCCTGGACGGGTTTATATGGATAATAGGTCGCTGGTCATAATGCTCTGGTTAGTTGAATCACCTAAAAGTTGTATCAGACATATTACTTTAAGCGAAAGTGCTATTGATTTGCAGTTTTCACAGAATCTGTTGGTAGTCAGAGGCTCGTATTGTTAGCTAATAGCCGGCCGCGGTGGTCTCGCGGTTCTAGGCGCGCAGTCCGGAACCGTGCGACTGCTACGGTCGCAGGTTCGAATCCTGCCTCGGGCATGGATGTGTGTGATGTCCTTAGGTTAGGTTAGGTTTAAGTAGTTCTAAGTTCTAGGGGACTAATGACCACAGCAGTTGAGTCCCATAGTACTCAGAGCCATTTGAACCATTTTTTGTTAGCTAATAAACAGATCGTAGCAATACTTAGAAAGTGTGTTTTGTGCAAACATACACCTTTTTAAATGGAACAATGTCTATTGACATTAACAAACTAAAAGTAGGGTAAATTAGAATGTCAGTGACGTTTGTTGTGGCAGCCTAGTGCGAGTCGCTTATGAGATATAGTGTTCTGAAAATTTTCCACAGACACTTGTTTGTGCCATTCACTCTGCCTAATTGCTAGGTACGATGTTGTTATGTTAGCTTACAGTTTGCCTGTGTGTTCCTTGAATGCATTGTGACTTGTTAGTCAGTTAGTATGTGACTGTCCAGCTACTCTGGTGTCCAAAATTAAAGCAACAAACGGAAATTTCGCAAGGTTGCCTTTATTTTGCCATGAAACATTATACACACGTGATAGTGAAATGGAAACAATGTAAAGAATACAGAACGTAAATAACTGCAACAACGGTAGAAAAAAGTTCTTGATTTTTTCCAACCAAATTTGCTCATACATCCTAACAACTGGTTAATGTGCTCAATATTTGGTGTGACCACCTTTGGCAGTAATACAGGCATGACAACGACGGCGCATGCTATGAATAATGTCATCAATATCATGCTGAGGCAATAACACCCATTCCTCCGCAGAGCTGCTCGCAAGTCATGGAGATGGTTGGTGGTAACTGACGTGATGCATCCCATCTCCCTAGTATATCCCAGACATGCTCTGTGGAATTAAAACTGGGTGAGCGAGCACGCCACCCTGTGGGTGCAGTATCTCCCGTTTGCAAGAAAACATCAACCACTCGTGCTCTATGAGGTCGAACATTATTGTCCATCAATACTAAGTTTGGGCCCAAACCATTTCACAATAACCCCACATGAGGTCCCAAGATCTCGTCACGATACCTGACAGAAGTTAAAACTTACCGATTCACCTGTGCAGTTTCATGAAGAGGTAGTCATGTGGTTAACATAATCCCTGCCCACACCATTAGAGATCCTCCTCGATATCGGTCTTAGTCCACAATGTTTGGGTCCCGAAATCGAGTTCCACGTTCCTTCCAGATGCGAATCCGTCGAGTATCACTCTTGAGACCGAATCGGGACTCATCTGTGAAAAGAACATTGGGCCATTGTTCGACCGTCCAGGTGGCACATTGATGACTCCACTCTAGGCTTCCCGTGAAGAAGCATCAGAGG
Organism: Schistocerca gregaria; assembly: GCF_023897955.1. Lineage (NCBI taxonomy): Eukaryota > Metazoa > Arthropoda > Insecta > Orthoptera > Acrididae > Schistocerca > Schistocerca gregaria. The sequence continues at coordinate 208,397,869 of NC_064926.1, forward strand.
TACACATACATCAGGTTTCCGACAATAAGGGCCACCCTGCCGAAGCCTTCTGTACATCGTCTGCCTCGATACAACACGTCCATGGATGCTACGGGGTCAGATGCCAGTTCGCGTGCAGTACTAAGACGGTTACGTCGTATCCTTCCACTCAAATAACGGTCCTCTCCTTCTGATGTCAAATGGCGGCCATGCCCTGGCATTCGGGATACATTTTCGGTCTGTATAAACTGTCTCTACATCTGGTAAATAACAGAATGATTCATGTCAAGCCATCAGGCCACAACTTTCTGCGACTGTTGTGCCTCTATTCTTCCTATGGCCCTCCACCGCATAGAGTCCGGTATGCATCTTCTCTGTGTCATACTGCACTCTCTGTGATGTGTAAACAGCAGTTGTGGATGAGGGACTACCCGCAAACACTAGCCAGTTTGATGGGTGCCCTGACGTCATCGTTGGCTTGGTTGTCCATTGACCAGAATGTCACCTTCCGTGCAGAGGACGATCGTACGGACTTTTTTGGTACGATTATTCGCGGATTAGACACATGACGGGGAAAAAGCTGTTTGTTGCTTTAATTTTGAACACCAACGTAATAGGTAGTGAGAGGACGATGGGATTTACCAGCGCAGAAAATGGCAACAATGTCATGGTGTATGGAGAGTGTATGACGAATGCAGTTCGTTCTTGTAAGGTGTATGCGGCAAGATATTCCAACTGACGCCAATCATCTCGGAAACTATTTATCAAGATCTTCAACTAGTGGCAGTGTAACACTTAGACAAGTGAGGTGATCCACATGTTAGGTCCCGCGTAATCGAACGAGGAAGTGGCATAAGTCAGGCAAATGTCCTACACATTCTCCATCGACATAGGTTCCATCCCTGTCACATCTCTCTCCATCAAAAGCTCCATGGAAACGATTATGAGAATCGTGTTAACTTGTGTACATGGGCATTAAGACAGGATACTCCATATGTATCGCGTAACTTGGTAATGAAGCCACATTTGCCGATTACGACCAATTAAACCACTGAAACATACAGTATTGGTCTGTTGACAATCCCCGTTGGCTTCTTAAGGTGGAACGTCAGCATCTATTGAGTGTAAAGTGTAAACGTGCGGTGTGGGATAGTGACCCATCAGCTTATAGGCCTGTTTCACATGGAGGGAACACTGAACGCACACAGATATCGCAGCCTCCTAATAGACCATCTTCCACGGATGCTACAAGACGCTCCTCTGCAGACTAGAAGGAACCTTTGATGACTGTCCAGCCCATACTGCATGAAGTACTACTGCACGCCTTCACGAATTGTTTCCAAATCGTTGAATTGGACGCAAAGGACCTGTATGATGGCCGCCTGTCCACAGGACTTAACGTCTGTAGATTTTTTTCTATGGAGAAAGCTGAAACACGCTGTCTACAAGGACATATCAACTACACTCCTTGCTATGCTCCGACATCTCCGCTGAAATGCTGGCAGGTGTGCAGCAATGGTTCCTGTAGTGCCGCTGCCGATGGTCATTTTGAATACAACTTACCACGGTCATTTGTCAGAATCCATGTAACTAGAGTATGCACTTGTGTTGAACTGTAGTGGGTGCTGCCATATGTATTGTACGAATGCCAGCGTTGGAAATTCTACAGAAAAGGGATATCTCCTAAACGACTCGCACTAGTATCCAGCAAGAAACACCACTGACATTCTAACTTACCCTGCTTTTAGTTTGTCAGTATATATTGTCCAACTTAAAAAGTGTATGGTTACACAAAAAATACACATTTTGAGTAATATTTGAATTTGTTTATTGGCTAGCAATACATTCCATTCTGTGAGAACTGGATAGCTTTTGACTCGGTGCCCCACTGCAGACTCCTAACTAAGGTACGAGCATATGGGATTGGTTCCCAAGTACGTGAGTGGCTCGAAGACTTCTTAAATAATAGAGCCCAGTACGTTGTCCTCGATGGTGAGTGTTCATCGGAGGTGAGGGTATCATCTGGAGTGCCCCAGGAAAGTGTGGTAGGTCCGCTGTTGTTTTCTATCTACATATATGATCTTTCGGATAGGGTGGATAGCAATGTGTGGCTGTTTGCTGATGATGCTGTAGTGTACTGGAAGGTGTGGTCGTTGAGTGACTGTAAGAGGATACAAGATGACTTGGACAGGATTTGTGTTTGGTATAAGGAATGGCAGCTAACTCTAAATATAGATAAATGTAAATTAATGCAGATGAATAGGAAAAAGAATCCTGTAATGTTTGAATACTCCATTAGTAGTGTAGCGCTTGACACAGTCACGTCGATTAAATATTTGGGCGTAACATTGCAGAGCGATATGAAGTGTGAAAAGCATGTAATGGCAGTTGCGGGGAAGGCGGATAGTCGTCTTCGGTTCACTGGTAGAATTTTGGGAAGATGTCGGTTCATCTGTAAAGGAGACCGCTTATAAAACACTATTCTTGAGTACTGCTCGAGCGTTTGGGATCCTTATCAGGTCGGATTGAGGGAGGACATGGAAGTAATTCAGAGGCGGGCTGCTAGATTTGTTACTAGTAGGTTTGATCATCACGCGAGTGTTACGGAAAAGCTCCCCACTCGGGTGGGAGTCTCTAGAGGAAAGGAGGCGTTCTTTTCGTGAATCGCTACTGAAGAAATTTGGAGAACCAGCATTTGAGGCTGACTGCAGTACAATTTTACTGCCGCCAACTTACATTTTGCGGAAAGACATCAAAGATAAGATAAGAGAGATTAGGGCTCGTGCAGAGGCATATAGGCAGTCATTTTTCCCTCGTTCTGTTTGGGAGTGGAACAGGGAGAGAAGATGCTAGTTGTGGTACGAGGTACCTTCTGCCACGCACCGTATGGTGTACTGCGGAGTATGTATGTAGATGTATATGTAGATGTAGAACCGCACATCAACAGCACTTTACATTTTTCCAGTATTTGCGGAGCAAGTTTTAGGTGATACACGCAGTATACGTACATCCATTTTCATAATATGCATGGATGGATTTGTTGATCATTTCGTGTTTATTCTTGTGGAGACCTAAACGTTATAAAAAAGGTCAGGCCTTATGGGCCAACCCAATGTCAAAGGACGCAGCTATGGGAGATCCTATCTCTCGGAATCCAAAGAGAAGAGGGACGCAGCGCAGCAGGTGCGGCTGTCGCTCTGGAGGATTCCAGCAGGCGGACCGCCGGGCTGGATGATCGAAGCCAGTGCCAGGCGCCGCGTGTGACGGCGACGGCGTCGCCACAGCAGTGGCCGCTTCCCACTGCGTCGCTTCTCGCCCGCCGCACCGCGCCGCTCCAGATCAATCCAGAAGCTTTTGCAGCACCGGCCGCGAGCAGTCGATACGTCCCGAGGCTACCAATTATACTCTGCTCATCTATCACCGAGCTGTGCGCGCTTCACGACCCACCACGAAACACATCGAGACCCCTCACTCTCGCGTCCTAAACATGAGTGGCGCTTGAGATTGGGCAGTAGGGTTCGGGAAGAAAGGGAAATACACTGAGGTGAAAAAAGCCCTGGGACGGCGATAGGCACATATACAGATGCAGGCGGTATCACGTAGACAAAGTGTAGAAGGACAGTGCACAGGCGGAGCTGTCATGCACTACTGGCGATTAAAATTGCTACACCACGAAGATGGCGTGCTACAGACGCGAAATTTGACCGACGGGAACAAGATGCTGTGATATGCAAACGATTAGCTTTTCAGAGCATTCACAAAAGATTGGCGCCGGTGGCGACACCTACAACGTGCTGACATGAGGAAAGTTTCCAACCGATCTCTCATACACAAACAGCAGTTGACCGGCGTTGTCTCGTGAAACGTTGTTGTGATGCCCCGACTAAGGAGGAGAAATGCGTACCATCACGTTTCCGACTTTGATAAAGGTAGGATTGTAGCCTATCTCGATTGCGGTTTATCGTATCCAGACATTGCTGCTCGCGTTGGTCGACATCCAATGACTGTTAGCAGAATATGGAATCGGCGGGTTCAGGAGGGTAATACGGAACGCCGTGCTGGATCCCAACGGCCTCGTATCTCTAGCAGTCGAGATGAAAGGCATCTTACCCGCATGGCTGTAACGGATCGTGCAGCCACGTCTCGATCCGTGAGTCAACAGTTTGGGACGTTTGCAAGACAACAACCATCTGCACGAACAGTTCGATGACGTTTGCAGCAACATGGGCTATCAGCTCGGAGGCCATGGCTGCGGTTACCCTTCACGTTGCATCACAGACACGAGCGCCTGCGACGGTGAACTCAACGACGGATCTGGGTGCACGAATGGCAAAACTTCATTTTTTCGGATGAATCCAGGTTCTGTTTACAGCATCATGATGGTCACATCCGTGTTTGGCGACATCGCGGTGAACGCACATTGGAAGCGTGTATTCGTCATAGCCATACTGGCGTATCACCCCGGCGTGATGGTATGGGGTGTCATTGGTTACACGTCTCGGTCACCTTTTGTTCGTACTGACGACACTTCGAACAGTGGGCGTTACATTTCAGATGTGTGACGACCCGTGGCTTTACCCTTCATTCGATCCCGGCGAAACCCTACATTTCAGCAGGATAATGCACGACCGCCTGTTGCAGGTCCTGTACGGGCCTTTCTAGATACAGAAAATGTTCGACTGCTGCCCTGGCCAGCACATTCTTCAGATTCTCACCATCATAAAACGTCTGGTCAATGGTGGCCGAGCAATTGGCTCGTCACAGTACGCCAGTCACTACTCATGATGAACTGTGGTATCGTGTTGAAGCTGCATGGGCCGCTGTACCTGTACACGCCAGCCAAGGTCTGTTTGACTCAATGCCCAGTCGTATCAAGGCCGTTATTACGGCCAGAGGTGGTTGTTCTGGGTGCTGATTTCTCAGTATCTATGCACCCAAATTGCGTGAAAATGTAATCACATGTCAGTTCTAGTATAATATATTTGTCCAATAAATACCCGTTTATGATCTGCATTTCTTCTTGGTGTAGCAATTTTAATGGCCAGTAGTGTATGTACTCAGATGATTCATGTGAAAAGGTTTCCTACGTGATTATGGACGTACGACGGGAATTTACAGATTTTGATCGCGGAAAGGGAGTTGGAGCTATATGCATGGTACATTTAGTTTCGGAAATCGTTAGGGAATTCAATATTCCGTGATCCTAAGTGTGAAGAGTGTGCCGAGAACACCAAATTTCTGGAATTACCTCTCACCACGGACAACACATTGGCCGACGGGCTTCGTTTAATGAACGAGAGCAGCGGCGTTTTCATACAATTGTCATTGGTAACAGGCAAGCCACAATGTGTGAAATAATTACAGAAGTCAATGCGGGACATACGATGAACGTATCCGTCATCACAGTGCGGCGATATTTGGCGTTCATGGTTATGTTCGAGTATAATGTCTTTCCTGGAGACTAGAAATCTGCTCTGTAGGAATCAGCATGGGTTTCGAAAAAGACGGTCGTGTGAAACCCAGCTTGCGCTATTCATCCACGAGACTCAGAGGGCAATAGAGACGGGTTCCCAGGTAGACTTCCGCAATGCGTTTGACACAGTTCCCCACAGTCGTTTAATGAACAAAGTAAGAGCATACGGACTATCAGATCAATTGTGTGATTGGATTGAGGAGTTCCTAGGTAACAGAACGCAGCATGTCATTCTCAATGGAGAGAAGTCTTCCGAAGTAAGAGTGATTTCAGGTGTGCCGCAGGGGAGTGTCATAGGACTGTTGCTATTCACAATATACATAAATGACCTGGTGGATGACATCGGAAGTTCACTGAGGCTTTTTGCAGATGATGCTGTGGTGTTTCGAGAGGTTGCAACAATGGAAAATTGTACTGAAATGCAGTAGGATCTGCAGCGAATTGACGCATGGTGCACGGAATGGCAATTGAATCTCAATGTAGACAAGTGTAATGTGATGCGAATACATAGAAAGATAGGTCCCTCATCATTTAGCTACAAAATAGCAGGTCAGCAACTGGAAGCAGTTAATTCCATAAATTATCTGGGAGTACGCATTAGGAGTGATTTAAAATGGAATGATCATATAAAGTTGATCGTCGGTAAGGCAGATGCCAGAGTGAGATTCATTGGAAGAATCCTAAGGAGATGCAATCCGACAAAAAAAGGAAGTAGGTTACAGTACTCTTGTTCGCCCACTGCTTGAATACTGCTCAGCAGTGTGGGATCCGCACCAGATAGGGTTGATAGAAGAGATAGAGAAGATCCAACGGAGAGCAGTGTGCTTCGTTACAGGATCATTTAGTAATCGCGAAAGCGTTACGGAGATGATAGATAAACTCCAGTGGAAGACTCTGCAGGAGAGACGCTCAGTAGCTCGGTACGGGTTTTTGTTAAAGCTCCGAGAACATACCTTCACCGAAGAGTCAAGCAGTATATTGCTCCCTCCTACGTATATCTCGCGAAGAGACCATGAGGATAAAATCAGAGAGATTAGAGTCCACACAGAAGCATACCGACAATCCTTTCCACGTACAATACGAGACTGGAATAGAAGGGAGAACCGATAGAGGTACTCAGGGTACCCTCCGCCACACGCCGTCAGGTGGCTTGCGGAGTATGGATGTAGATGTAGATATGGTAGAAGACGACGGATGCGAGTGACATTGCTAACAGCACGACGTCGGGTACATCCCCTCTCCTGGACTCGTCACCATTTCATTTGGACCCTAGACAGCTGGAAAACCGATTTCAATTGGTAAGAGCTGATAGTAGTGATCGATTGTGGTGCAGACCCCATAGACCAAAGTAATCAACAAGGCACTGTGCAAGCTTGTGGCGGCTCCATAATGGTGTGGGTTGCGTTTACATGGAATGGTCTGGGCCCTCTGGTCCAACTGAACCGATTATTGACTGTAGCCGAATATACCCATTTACAGTCACACCAAATTTCTGGAATTACCTCTCACCACGGGCAACACATTGGCCGACGGGCTTCCTTTAATGAACGAGAACAGCGGCGTTTGCATACAATTGTCATTTACTATTTTCAGCCATTCATGGACTTCGTGTTCCCAAACAACGACAGAACTTTTATGGGAACATTCAGGACAGTTCGAGCAAATAATTTGGCCACCCAAATCGCCCAATGTGAATCCCATGGAACATTTATGGGATATGATCGAGAGATCTGTTCATGCACAAAAAACTGCCGGTCACACTTTCGCTGTTACGGACGGCCATAGACACAGCGCAGCCCAGTATTCCTGCAAGGACTTCCAGCGACTTGTTTAGTCAACACCAAGTCGAGGTTCTGCACTACGCCGGGCAGAAGAACGATATTAGGAGGTATCCCATGACTTGCATCACGTCAGTGTAGTCGGTTGGCCTAAGTGAGAGGAAGTGTTGATCTGACTATGCTGTTAAAATTCCCTTATTGCAAAAGTTAAGAATTGGAATTAGTACTGAATGACGAACACTGTGAGTGTTTTACATCTGACTTTATTCGGAGAATACCCTCAACCTAGTATAAATTTGCTCTAAATGAATTTTATCTACGAAAGACCAAGTCTTTGCACAGAGACCTTGTCTAACTATCTATTAAAAGTGCTACCCAGCTAGAACTGAATCTACTGTTCCGAACTACTTCAGATAACTCTGCTCAGCCCTGTTCGGATAATAACTTCAGCTGTTTCCTCATGTAAGACCTAACTGCCCTGTCTATCCTCTATTCGCCTGTCTGTTCTATCGTAACTCTCTCTCCCGAGTGTCTGCATCCGAGTTTTAATCAATTTCCCCTTCGTTCGCGCCAGTTCCTGACTTGGCGTAATGTTGAAGGGCCCTCGCCATCTCATTCGCTCTAATAACGCAGTACTTTTTTAAGTTAACTGGGGGGAGGAAGGCGTCTGTTGTAAATTCATGTCCTGGACCTGTTATAGGCTCTTCATGACTCATGTGTTCCCCTTACAGAGAGCCGGCCGCGGTGGTCTCGCGGTTCTAGGCGCGCAGTCCGGAACCGTGCGACTGCTACGGTCGCAGGTTCGAATCCTGCCTCGGGCATGGATGTGTGTGATGTCCTTAGGTTAGTTAGGTTTAAGTAGTTCTAAGTTCTAGGGGACTAATGACCACAGCAGTTGAGTCCCATAGTGCTCAGAGCCATTTGAACCTTACAGAGACTCTCTCGCTTATCCCCCTCTTTCTCTTGCTCTGAAATGATATTTACGGCTTACGGTGTTATTTCTTAAGCGTGGCTGGCATCTGATATTTTATGTACGCCTGTTCTCGTGCTCTGGTCCTCAGTACTGCTTCCCTGCCTCGTAACTTTTCCCTTGTTATGCTCGTGAAACTTTCCCCCGTTCTTTACTCTCAAGACTTGGCCGTCATTTCCATGGATACAAGACAGTACAGCAATGATTCCCAACTTATCGATATCATTACCTCTGCACAAAAGCGAGTGATCTCACCACATAAAAAGTCTGTCACCCGCTTAATGAGCCCACTGTTGCTTTGAAGCACTTGAGAAACTGTGTAAGTGGTATTGGGGGCTCATGTAACCCGCTATCGCTTATGTATGTCATGGCAGTGAAGTGGTGTGTGTGTGGCAATCGTTCTACAGGATCAGCGCAGAAAGATACGCCGATATGGTGGCGTGACAGATTGGCAGAAAGGATCTTCCGCGTTAGAACGTTCCCATTAATACTCCTTGAGTGAAGTTGCCCGATTTGTTAGCGTATCAAAGCGTGCCTCTCTGCGTCTACAATAGGGCCGGTCACGAAGTGCCAAAGTTCACGCGTGCAGCGTGTACGGGCCGCATGTGGGCCAAGGTCCGGCTTGGCTTCGCTTGGTATTCCTCGGAAGTAACCACAACACCGCGACATTTCGTTTAGCACTGCCGTGTGTACGCATTTTCGGTCGGCACAACTGTCTTCAGTTCGGCAGAATCACGGTATCAGCGCTGTCTACATTCTCTGTTTCTTCGTGGTATGAAGGGCGTTCAGAGATCCAGTGGGTGTCTGCTCAAAAAGAGGCAGTCTAGTGATCTATAGTGACAAGCCTTTAAAAATTATTGGCAATTATAGAAGAGAGGGGTGAGAACTCTCAATACATATTGCGCAGTCGAGTAATCGAAGGGTACTGTAAATTTCCTACGAAACGACATTACAGTACTAAGCAGAAAGAATTTAAAGATTTAGTTGACTATGAAAGAGCAAAAAATTACAACGATCGACAGACATGATTCGTTATTCTGTACACCAAGAAGCACTTTGTGTTAAATTTGCATGCAAGCAACATGTGAAGAAACTGATGGAATGAATAATAAAATCTCTGAAGTCGCATGCATTATTCCACTGTCCGTTCCAAAGGTTTTTGATGGAACTGAGCGAAGATTATGGAGACTTTACATATTACTGCAAAGTACGTTGGCTAAGTCAAGAGCTAAGCCTGGAACGATTTTTCGATTTAAAACTCGCTGTTGTTGAATTTAAGAAGTAAAAAGGAATGCAGGAACGAAATTTACAACATCCGGAACGAATTGCAGATCTCAAATTTTAAGTGTACTTGACTGCATACTGCCTGCAGTTACATATTGAAAGATAAAAAATCTCATTTCTGACTACATGGGGATGCATTTAAAAAGAAAATCACATTGTAGAAGGTACAAATTTTGACAAACAATGTCACTGGCGTTAAAGAAAACGCGGGGTTTAAATAATTCATTGTGGCCTTGAAAGAACTAAAAGGATAGTTTCCTAAATATTTTGAGGGCACTACGAAACTTACATGTTTTCGAGACCGTCTGCCGTTTCAGTTAAAAGCGCTCCTGTGCACGTGCAGATGTAACTGATCAGTCTGCAAGGTAATTCCCGTTTTAAAGCCAAATCCTTTCACGTTAAAATTGTCCAGGACGTCTACATTGTTTCCCTCACGTAGAGTTACAATGTGTCTATAACGAGGTTGTAAAAGTCCTACAATATTTCGCTCAACATTTGTGCGTGAATCTGAAAGACCTTTTTTAGATTCTGAAACCAAGTAAGTCACAATTACATGGCAACTTGAAAGCGAAAATCCGCGAAATTATCTGCGTCTATCCGTATGCGGACATTTTGCACAAGATAATAATTAATTTATGTCTTCATTATGCCAAAACTAATTAAATAATGCTGAAAATCTGTTTTGTTTATGGCCGGCCATTGTGGCCGAGCGGTTCTAGGCGATTCTGTCTGGAACCGCGCGACCGCTACGGTCGCGGGGTCGAATCCTGCCTCGGGCTTGGATGTGTGTGATGTCCTTAGGTTAGTTAGGTTTAAGTAGTTCTAAGTTCTAGGGGACTGGTGACCTCAGATGTTAAGTCCCATAGTGCTCAGACCCATTTGAACCAACAAATTCCATATTACTGTGTTGCTTTTAGTAGAAAACTATGAGCGATCCAGCGAAGGTTTTCGAAAAATCAACAGATATCACAGAGCATCTTGTTTTGCAGATATCTGCGTTGGCTGTTATGTCACGGTCGTCACTTCAGTGTTTATTGCACTGTCCCCAAGGTCCAGGCACCGCACACATTTAGCAATCTCCTATCATATGTTTCATTAAGTCCCTCAGCCTTGCATTTATTACTAGAGCTATTTTTTGTAATTGGCGCTCATCAAAGTTATTGGCCTAACTGCTGTTGTTTGTTGGCGGCTATTGAATACCAATACAAGTTCTTCGTTGGAGCTTGTAGGACGTTGGACACTCCATACGCCGTTGGCGATGTTTGGTAGCTCTTCTTTCCATACAGCCCAATAACTGAGGTGATATTCAGCTGCTATGCCTTCTGTTCCTAGTGACTTTCCTCCCAGTCTTCTCGGTAACGCTTCGCATATTTCCTCTTCTGTAAATCCTCCACTGAGAGAACTATTGTTCGCTTCTGTCAGCACGTCTTCGATGTCATTCAGAAAACTGACCCGAGGTTCTCATCTACTTCTACTGCAGTACACAACTCACGGAAATGTTGCAGCAAATGCTATAAATTGCAATAACTCATAGAATACATATAGGCTTAGTGTCAATTTGTTCAGAAAAGAGGCTTTAATGTCACGGTGCAATTACTTTGTATATCTTACATATTGTTCAGAAAACATGAACTTTTTGAGCCTGTCGAATCACGATAGTGACGGTTGGTGATCAACATTGGGTTTTCTCTGCCTCGTGATGACTGGGTGTTGTGTGATGTCCTTAGGTTAGTTAGGTTTAAGTAGTTCTAAGTTCTAGGGGACTGATGACCATAGATGTTAAGTCCCATAGTGCTCAGAGCCATTTTGAACCAACATTGGGTGTAAAGTGCAGAAATTCCGCGACGTGAATATTTGGAGACACTACGTTTCGAGACGCCTTTGTGCGAGGCGCTTGTCTCGGTTAGAGCGGCAGTTCAGCCACGTTGCTGAGGAGGAACTTGGTGTGGTGAGCAAATCACGATACTTTCACTTTTGATGGTAGCACTGGCAGCGATGCTAAGCTCAATACTATAAAATGTGTTAGTAGTTGGAATAATTAGTCGTTGATTCAGTTTCTGCGATGAGACTTTGTAGAATTTATCTTTAGTGTGACAGAGTACTAGCATTCACCACAATCTGCACAAATATCTGAAAATAACATAACAATTGATTTAACTTTAATTCTCACTTGCGTTGACTATTGTCTTTGACATCAGCTCTACATCGTCATTATTTAGGAAAGTTAACATGTGCTTTCGATGAGCGATATTTTCAGCAACAGAAATCGACGGTGCACAGAAACTCCTCTGACACATTTGAGCTATAAACATTAAACTGTTACCCGTGCATCGCGTTCCATTGCAAGAGTCATATCGTCGGCAGTAATCAACACGCGTTCTATTTTTATTTTCAAATTGAAGGTAAGTGCAGAACGTTCGCAATAATTCTTTCGACTGGTTTGATGACCCGCACCACTTCACCCTGTACTGAGCTTGACTGTTGATTTTGACGTTCTGTTTTACATTTTCTAATCATTGTCTGTCTCCTACATTTTCTCTCCACCCTATCCTACTGCTTCGTTTGGTTAGCAACATCTTCCACAGGTCGTTTGTGTGAGACATCTGTTGACATACAACGAATCAGTTTATAGGCCATTTGATGTCGTTCCTTTTCTCAGTGTGGCTGTTTGTGATTGCGTAAATAGTTTCTAGAACAATCTAAATATTTATTATAACAAGAGAATGTTCTTTAGTTAGAAATTTTTACTTCCCTTTTAGTCATACTTTTATTTTATCGGATAATAGTTTAAATATTTGGTAGAATCGGTGTAAGCAACATTCTCAGGTAAGATAAAGTTTGAAAATGGGTAATACAGGTCACATTTTTTTCTAGTTTGGCGATTACGACCATTATTATTCCTTATTTACGATGAATTTCAAGCAAGAATATGTATGTTCCGAATCTATAGTTACAATCAGCCCTCCTTAAACATGTATGGGTGGATATTTTCTATTACTTTTACTGCACGATTTTGAAAAATGAAAACTTTATTTCTTAAAGACGAGGTTTGACTGAAAAGTAATGCCTCCACCTACCTAACTCTTCAACAGTTGGCAGCATTGGTATGCGCAGGTATTGGCTTGTTCCGTAGCATCTTCTCTACAGCTCCAGTTGGCAGGAAGCCGTAGCATTGAACGGGTGTGTTGTTACAGTATAAAGTATGGAATCCTGCGCAGATGGTTGGTCAATGCGATTTAAGTAACATGCAGCCATTGAATTCTTGACAGCAGAAGATGTCACCCCAAAGGAGATTCATCAGAGAATGAAAGCAGTTATAGTGATTGTGTTGATGTGAGTACTGTGCGTCGTTGTGCCAGTATGTTTAAAGATGCTGAGGCGGGAACATCTGACCTGCGTGGCGAACAAAGAGTTGGACGTCTTGTGACAGCAACCACCGAGTTTCATAAGCAAAATGTTGACAGACTGATTCAGGACGTTCGTCGTTTCACTCAGAGAGAAACTGCAAGCACAATCGGCATTTCAAAAGAACGTGTGGGTCACATTATTGCTTTTCTTAGCTATAGGAAGATCTGTGCATGATGGGTACCCCGGATGCTGACTTCTGAAATGAAAGCGCAGAGACTTGAGATTTGCCAGGAGCTCCTCTCGGGTTACGAGAACGGAAGTGACGACTTTCTCCATTCATTGTGACATGAGACGAAACGTGTGTACACCATTACGAACTGGAGACGAAACGTCAGTCTATGGAGTATCGACACAAAGATTGTCCCAGAAAAAGAAATTCAAGATGCAGCCCTCAGCTGGAAAAATCATGGCCATAGTGTTCTGGGACGCAGATGGTGTTATCCATGTTGATTTTCTTGATCGTGGATTAACAATACATTCAGAGCGTTACATCACAGCGCTGCGAACTCTGAAACGACGGCTAACAAGTATCCGAAAGGAAAAGGGAAATGTTTTTCCGCAGCATGACAATGCCAAACCACACATTTCACGTGTCACCACAGCAAAACTTCAGAGACTGAATCTCACCACCGTACGACATCCTCCATAGGTCTACAATCCAGATTTAGCATCCTCTGACTTCCATGTGTTCCCGATAATGAAAGACAGTCTGCAGGAGCATCGTTATGCTTCTGATGAAGAAGTTGAGAGAACTGTGAGACTATGGTTGCGGAAACAGAGTATTGACTTCTTTTGTGACGGCTTCAGAAAACTTGTTCATCTTTGGCAGAAATGTATCCAACTGGCTGGTGATTATGTGGAAAAACGAATATTGGTAATTAAAGATTACATTCTAAGGATTATTTCTGTGTTTGATTTATTTAAATATTTCTATCCAAACCCAATTAACGAAGGTGGAGGCATTAGGCCTACTTTTCATTCAACCCGCGTATTAGTTACCCAATAAATAGCTCCACTGAGCATTATTGAATGTAAATGGGCAAAGAGCATATATTTATTGATATATTCCTAGCTGAGTCTTGCAATAGCACGAAGTGTAAAGGACGCTTAACTGAGTTACTTAAGACTACCATAATATGCTGTCCTTTCGTTTTAAGTTCTCATTAATTTATGTCTTAGCACATGTCACATCAACCTGTTTCGTCTTAAGATCAGAATCTTCTGTAGACTTATTTCCTTTATAGTTTGTACTGCCATCAGTCATCGACCATATCCCATACAGTTCCAACTTGGCCCCATGTGATTTTCTTCTTTTCGGGTTAAAGAACACCTACGAGGACTTCCCTTTGATAGTAATGAAGCGCTGCAAGCAGGTATGAGGTTTTCGTTTCGTCAACATAGTCAAACATTCTACAATGACAGTAACAGGAAAATGATCTCTCGTTGGAAATAATTTGTTCGTCACCAGGGTTACTACGTTGAGAAATAAATATGTAGACGTGAAAAATGAAGCTATAAAATGTTATACTGTTTGTTTTATTCGAAAAGCTTTAAGAGTTTTCACATAAAATATTTGGAAGAATTACTTTTGCCGCGCGGAGTGGCCATGTCAAGAATTGCGCGGCCCCTCCCGCCGGAGGTTCGAGACCTGACTCAGGCATGGGTGTGTGTGTGTGTAGTTCTTACCATATATTAGTTTAAGTAATGTGTAACTCTATGGACCGATGACCTATCAGTTTGATCCGTTAGGAAATCACACACATTTGAACATTACTTTTCAGCACGCGCTCGTATATATGCAACTGACACTGCGCGTGCCAGAATGTTAACGTCGGCTACGCAAGTTTAGATATTTTCTGAATTAATGCAATCTGTAAAACACACTGTGTATGTGGACTGATGGTACACTTGTGGATATCGCTTCGAATGCTTGATGAAAGAACAAACGCAGTAGGTGCTGTTCACATGGACAGGAAAGGTACGCCAAAACTCGAAGCCAAACTGGAAATAGGTGAAATGGAATTTAGGCCAACAGACATTCTGGTGGCTTTCAAGTGGCATGTCAAAAGAGACGCATGTATAATGACAATCCACACAGCTGAAAATGAAGTCATCTGTGAAAATGGACTGCCAAAGTAATTCGTAAAATAGTAAACCGAAATGTGTTTTGGAGTAAAGCGAGTGTATGAGTGCAGCAGACAAATACGACATGCTACTTTGTTCAACGGAACGTATTTGCAAAACACTGAAATGGTACAATAAAACTCTTCCATCACCCTTTACTTGCGTGCTAAATTCCCACGATATTTAGAAGGTTCATACCTCAAAGAATACTTCACTCGCCGTATTTCGTCTCAGACTCACTGCTGAGAGTTGAGAACATATTACCAAGAAAGAAAAACAGCAGGAGATTGTCCATTAGACGAGGAAAATCCATTGTGACTTCGGAAAGGCATTTCCCGAGCACCGTTGAATCGTCGGTAAAACTATACGAACAACTAAGGAGATGGATCATTATGCAGTAATAATAAAAAACGAAAAGAATCGTGTTATTGTTGTAAACAGCGTGACATGGGGTGGTGTATTGTGTTTGTATCGAAATACAGGGTGTTTCAAAGTGAATGTTGGGGTTTTAAGTCTTTGAATCATTTATTACATTCAGCTTACAATTATAAATAATACGTCAAATGAAGGGGCAACTCAAACATTTTTTCTTAGAAGTGTTCAGTGTGGGCGCCATTTGTCACACACCGAGTCGATAGCCAAGAGAGGTTTTCCCAAATCTTGACGTGTGTGTCTTGAGTAACTGTTTCAACTACGCTGTTTCTGAAGTCGGGTAGGTTCAGCTGGTAGCGGAGATATATGCACATGATCTTTGATGAACCTCTAAGGAGAAAAGTCGCATGGCGTGGAGGTCGCGTGAAACAAGTTGTGTTATCGGGCTCCTCCGGCCAATCCAGCGGTAGTGCACAACGTCGTTTAACGAATAGCGAACTGATTTACGTTAGTAAAGCGGCGCACCCTCTTGCTGCTAAATAAAGTTCTGTGCTTCAGCTTATTCCACATGAGGAAAGAGCCATAGTTTTAGCGCATCAAGATAACAAACAGCAGCTGCAATTGATTCACAGGAAAAGAATGGCCCATAAACTTTCCGCCGGCATATGGTACAAAAATACATTGAATTTAGGGTAGTCTCGCAACTGTACCATCTCGTGGGGATCTGCTGATTCCCAGATGCATGCATTATGAGTGTTCACATTTCCACTTAGCCGAAATTTGGTGAAATGTCGATTCATAACTGCAGACGACATGATCCAGAAAATGTTCATCGTCATGCAGCAACATTTCGTTTGCAAAGTTGACACGCAAACGACAGTCTGTAGGTTTTATAGCTTGTGACAAACGCAGACGATAAGGACGTAGCTGTAAGCGTCTCATTAAAGGTTTCCACACAGACGTCACTCGAACTGCTAATTCACGACTAGCCTACAGAATGGATTTCTTGGGGCTACTTTTGAAAGACTCTTAGCCGTCGTTCAACACATTCTTCAGTCACTCTTGGTGGTTCCGTATTCTTCTCTCCGGGCATAGGTATACAAACAAAGCTGTCTGAGTTGCTCTTTCATTTTATATATTATTTATAATTGTACGTTAAATGTAATAAATGATACAAAACCTTAAAACCCAAAAAAAATCAGTTTTAAAAACCCCGCATATCACACAAAAAAGCTTCTGTGTAGTGTTATCTAAATTTAGGAACATCAACGATGAATAATATTCAAAGTACAACTTATTTTACGAACCTATTAGCTGTCCCCGCGACTGCGCTCACGTATCAGTAGTTCTGTAATGAGTGATGGTGAGGAAGTGCGCCAGTTCAAAACCGTATTTTTTTCCACACCTTGAATATTATTACTCCTACAATCTGCTTCACTGATGACGATTACCTAATTGAATCAAAGCCACTTTTACGGTAAATTTGACCCTGAATCGTAAAAATACGCGAAAAATCTGACATTTTTACTTCCTCATCCGGACCAAATGAAGTCACCTGAAAACATGCGTTATATTTTATATTATATTTAAAAAACGCCTCAGTTCATTACATTCGTACAGAAGTAGAGTTTGTAAGGTTTCTCCTGACTCACATAGTACTTTTCCACCAGAGTAACCTATACCAACTGCTTCTTCCTTCCATTTCAACGCAGTAAAATGCCCACATTTTTGATCCATTGTCCCTAAGATGAGTAATCGATGATTAACATCTACATCTACACCTACACCTACATCTACATGGATACTCTTCAAATCACACTTAAGTGCGTGGCAGAGGGTTCATCGAACCACCTTCACAATTCTCTATTATTTCAATCTCATATAGTGCGTGGAAAGAATGAACACCTATATCTTTCCGTACGAGCTCTGATTTCCCTTATTTTATCGTGGTGAACGTTCCCCCCTGTGTAGGTCGGTGTCAACAAAATATTTTCGCATTCGGAGGAGAAAGTTGGTGACTGGAATTTCGTGAGAAGATTGCGTCGCAACGAAAACCGCCTTTCTTTTAATGATGTCCAGCCCAAATCCTGTATCATTTCTGTAACACTCTCTCCCATATTTCGCGATAATACTAAACGTGCTGCCTTTCTTTGAACTTTTTGGATGTACTCCGTCAGTCCTATCCGGCAGGGATCCCACACCGCGCAGCAGTATTCTAAAAGAGGACGGACAAGCGCAGTGTAGGCAGTCTCCTTAGAAGGACTGTTACATTTTTCAAGCGGTTACCAATAAAACGCAGTCTTTGGTTAGCCTTCTCCACAACATTTTCTATGTGTTCCTTCCAATAGTCAGTTAATGGATCACAGTGAAATGCAGCCTCACTATAAAAGCCTCTGTTCGTCGCACAGCATTTAAACGATGCCGGCGATGTGTCTTCAAGCGTCTCGTAATCTATAATACGAGACACGTGAAGCTCTGCGTGTAATATGCGACGGACTTTCAACTGTTATACTGTATCTGTAACTGGCTATGACTCTAAGGTCCGGCGAATCTGAGATCACTCCGAGGTTTGTTTCGTTTGAGGAAGTATCGCAACTCGAGCTTCCTTTGATCTATGCGCTAAATCCGACTTACGTTTTATAGGCATCTCATAATAATTTTAATTGTGATTCTCGATCTTACCGTCGGATTTTGTTGTTGCATCTCCACAAAAAGCACTGCAGCTATGGCAGGTGGCATAGCAACTCAACGTCACAAACAGCGCGACAATAGTATTGGAGACCCACTGTCAGGGAATAATCTATAAACAGCAGTAATCGTCGACCAGTGCGCCAACGACGTCTGCATCCTACTCACGTACACCATATTTAAAAATATTTATAACACACCCAAAAAGATAACACAACTTTCTAAAGTAGCCTGTGTCCTTACTACAGGTTCAGGCTATCTCATACCAAATTTAATCGAAATCGGTTCAGTTTAATCGTGAAAACGTAACGACACAGTTAGTTTTGCATTTATAATATCCGTATGGAAGTATGGATTAGTATGGATGAAATACAATGAGGACTGTATAAGCATAACATTCATTTTACGTAAAAAATGTCAAATAATATAAGCATTTTCACAAATATGTTAAAGATCAGAAGTCAAGGAATAAATAGCTTTGGCAAAGAGTAATTGTTGTTTCATATTTCTCACTATATTCTCCAGATTAGTAAAAAACTCGTACTACACACTATCTAAAGTAGTGTAAGTTCTTCTTCAGCGCTCAAGCTATCTCCATGCCAAATTCCATCAAGATCGATTCAGCGAGTTAGTAGCGAACGTGTAGCAGACACAGTTACTTACATATTTATAATAGTCTTGTGGATATTGGTTGATGAGAATAAATATAGACGACATGGGGCAGTGGGCGCTGTAGTGTTCAGCGTCAAATCGTGCCGAACTCGGTGGGTACAGCCGCGTGGACCAGCCCGACAGCACACGGATGTGGTCACTGTTATAGCGCACTCAGCAGTGAAAGGGCTAACATAACTAGAGTGGGTTGTGCGTTACGATACGACCAACTTGCGTACGTTATGTACTTTTTTTTCAGGACACATGTGTGAGATATCTCTTGTTGTAAATGGGCAATGAGTACTTCCTTTATTTAGATATTTAAATATTTCTCCGATTCATGTATTGCAATATTATACAGATGAGTAGCTTACAGAGCTACAGAACCGTAGAGGCACGCTGCTCCCATTCTCCGAGATAGCCTGAGCAGTACATACACTGAAGAGCTAAAGAAACTGGTACACCTCCCTAATATTGTGTAGAGCCCCCGTGAAAATGCAGAATTGCTGCAACACGACGTGGTATGGGACTCGAATAATGTCTGAAATAGTGCTGGAGGGAATTGACACCATGAATCCTGAAGGCTGTCTATAAATCCGTAAGAGTACGAGGGGGTGGAGATCTCCTTTGAGGAGCACATTGCAAGGCATCCCAAATATGCTCAATAATGTTCGTGTCTGGGGAGTTTGGTGGCTAGGGGAAGTGTTTAAACTCAGAAGAGTGTTCCTGGAGCCATTCTATAGCAATTGTGGACGTGTGAAATGTCGCGTTATCCTGATGGAATTGCCCAAGTCCGTCGATATGCATAATGGATATGAATAACTCAAGGTGATAAGACAGGATGCTTACTCATATATGACCTATCATAGTCGTACCTAGACGTATCAGGGGTCCCATATCACTCCAAATGTACACTCCCCACACTATTACAAAGCCTCTACCACCTTGAATAGTACCCCGCTGACATGCAGCGTCCATTGATTCATGAGGTTGTCTCCATACTCGTACACATCCATCCGCTCGATACAATTTGAAACGAGACTTGTCCGACCAGGAACATGTTTCCAGTCATCAACAGTGCAATGTCGATGTTCACGGGGCCAGGCCAGGCGTAAAGCTTCGTGTCGTGCAGTCATCAAAGGTACACGAGTGGGCCTTCGGCTCCGAAAGCCAATATCGATGATGTTTCGTAGAATGGTTCGCACACTGACACTTTTTGACGGCCCAGTATTTAAATCCGCAGCAATTTGAGGAAGGTTTGCACATCTGTCACGTTGAAAAAATGGTTCAAATGGCTCTGAGCACTATGGTACCTAACTTCTTAGGTCATCAGTCCCCTAGAACTTAGAACTACTTAAACCAAACTAACCTAAGGACATCACACCCACCCACGCCCGAGGGTCACGTTGAAGGATTCTCTCAATCGTCAATGATCGCGTTCTTGCAGGATCTTTTTCCGGCCACAGCGACGTCGGAGATTTTATGTTTTATCGGATTCCTGATATTCACGGTACACTCGTGAAAGGGTCGTAGGGGAAAATCCCCACTTCATCGCTACCTTGGAGATGCTGTTCCCCCTCGCTCGTGCGCCGACTATAATACCACATTCAAACACACTTAAATTTTGATAACCTGCCATTGCATCTACAGTAACGGATGTAACAACTACACCAGACACTTGTTGACTTACATAGGCGTTGCCGACCACAGCGCCGTATTCTGCCTGTTTTCATATCTCTGTATGTGAATATGCACGCCTATACCATTTTCTTTGGCGTTTCAGTGTACGTCGCAATGCTTACTTGCTCTCAGCACTATGGGACTTAACATCTGAGATCATTAGTCCCCTAGAACTACTTAATCCTAACTGACCTAAGGACATCACACACATCCCTGCGACCTGCGACCGTAGCAGTCGCGCGGTTCCGAACTGAAGCGCCTAGAACCTCTCGGCCACCGCGACCGGCGGAATGCTTACTGCGGGTAGATAGTGCGGGGAATGATTAGCTACGTGGGAAGATATTTTGCGTGCTGATATGCAGAGCGTGGATGACCCAAAGGATGGACCGCAAACAGTTTTAACTTTAAATATGAATATTAATGACAATAACTTATTTTTAACACAGTGTGTACCAGAAGAATTTCAACAAACTTCGAGAGGTTGTAGAAAGTGTCTTGAGGAACAGATCGAGGAGAGGAGTCCGTGTCCACAAACATCACTCAACGATGGTACAGGGGAACCCTCTAAAACGTCTATGTTCGCCGATGTGCAGGAGAAAAATGAAAGGCTGATGGGTACTCGTGCCTGCAACTGTCAACCACCAAGGCAACAGAGCATCGCATTCCCAGGAAGCAAGGCCTGTCTACTCAGCAGCTAGCTCCACCTTCTACATTGGCGATCGTAGCAATCAGTAGTGATCACTGAGTAGCACCCGAACAGTGCGAGACATTACGCCTACGGCCGTCAACGTGCAATGTCACGTTTGCTGCCGAAGGACTGACCTGGTGAGAGTCACCGGCGCCTACAACGTCGACGCTCTGTAGCGTCGTTGGATGACGTTTCCGGTCACCGTTTTCTATGCTCGATTTGTTCCTCTAGATACCCTCTACAACCCTTCTCGCTAAATTTCCGGGACACTCTGTAGTTACTGGCAGGGGATGTCTGCCCATCATTGGCGATGACTGTGGCCTTATTCGAAAGCAGTAAACCTTAAGGTTTGCCAAATAAATAGACGGGCACAGAGGCGTCCGTGACTGCAGGAAGAAAAAGTGAGAAACATTAAGACGTTGTACAGTAGATATGGTTTTTCCTTTGGTGTGGAACCACAGTCATATAAAATTCTTGAACGATACACTGAAGCGCCGCAGAAAATGGTATAGGCATGCGAAGTCAAATGCAGAGATAAGTAAACAGGCAGAATACGGAACTGCGGTCGGCAACGCCTGTACAAGACAAGTGTCTGGCGCAGTTGTTACATCAGTAACTGTTGCTGCAATGGCAGGTTATCAAGATTTAAGTGTGTTTGAACGCGGTGTTATAGTCGACGCATGAGCGATAGGACACAGCATCTCCGAGGTAGCGTTAAAGTAGGGATTTTCTCCTATGACCATTTCACGAGTGGTTCAAAAATGGTTCAAATGGCTCTAACCGCTATGGGACTTAACATCTTAGGTCATCAGTCCCCTATACTTAGGACTAGTTGAACCTAACTAACCTAACGACATCACACACATCCATGCCGGAGGCAGGATTCGAACCTGTGACCGTAGCAGCAGCGTGGTTCCTGACTGAAGCGCCTAGAACCACTCGGCCACAGCGGCCAGCCATTTCACGAGTGTACCGATAAAACATCAAATCTCCGACGTCACTGTGGCCGGAAAAAGATCCTGCAAGTACGGGACCAACGACGACTGAAAAGAATCGTTCAACGTGATAGATGTGCAACCCTTCCACAAATTGCTGCAGATTTCAGTACTGGATCATCAACAAGTGATAGCGTGCGAACCATCCAACGAAAAATGGGCTTTCGCAACCAAAGGCCCACTCGTATACCCTTGATGACTGCACGGCACGAAGTTTTACGCCTCGCCTGGCGCTATCAACACTAACATTGGGCTCTTGATTACTGGAAATATATTGCCTGGTCGGACGAGTCTCAAATTGTATCTAGTGGATGGACGTGTACGGGTATGGAGAAGACTTCATGAATCCATGCACCCTGCTTGTCAGCAGGGGACTGTTCAAGCTGGTGGAGGCTCTATAATAGTGCAGGGCGCGTGCATTTGCAGTGTTATGGGACTCCTGATACGTCTAGATACGACTCTGACAGGTGACATGTACGTAAGCATCCTGTCTAATCATCTGCATCCATTCATGACCCTTGTGCATTCCGACCGACTTGGGCAATTACAGCAGGACAATGCGACATATCACACGTCCACAACAGCTACAGAATGGCTCCAGGAACACTCTTCTCAGTTTAAACACTTCTGGTGGTCACCGAACTTCCCAGACATGAATATTGTTGAGTATATCTGTGATGGTTTGCAACGTGTTGTCCAGAAGATATCTGCACCTCTCGTACTCTTACGGATTTATGGAGAGCCCTGCAGGATTCATGGTGCCAGTTCCTCCAGCACTATTTCAGACATTAGTCGAGTCCACGCCACATCTTGTTGCGGCACTTCTGCTAACTCGCGGGGGCCCTACACTACATTAGGCAAGTGCAACAGCTTCTTTGGCTCTTCAGTGTATAACTGCCATTACTGTACAAGTTTTAGTCCACAATCTACATTTCGGCCTTACGTCATTTCCAAGTGTTTCAAGTATAAAAAATCGTTATATTTCAATGAAAAATTTTCACGATGACTTGTGCTTTACTCAAGTCTAATGATTTTTTATACTTGGAACACTTGAAAATGGCCCAAGGGCGAAATCTACATTGTGGAATGAAACCTGTTGTACAGTCAAATGGCAGTTATAGCTTTCAAAACGTAAATTTAGCAGTAATCCGAGTTAGTCAGTCGGCATTTTAGACACTGTCCTGCTGTGATTCTGTGTTATAATCTTGGTAATAATTTTCTAACTAATTATGCTCGTCAATATAAGAAGTGAATTTTTGTAACATTCGCTGTGCTTACTTACAATGAACGTACCATAATGGACTAACTGTTTTTCATTTATTAATGACATTTACTCACAATCGAATGACAAGCCACATCAGTTTACAGCACGTTAGTGGTACTGACAAAGACGGACGCCATCATAAGAATTGCAACACGGAGCAAACAGGAGACTGTCTGGATGCTTACTCAAGGACGGACCAACCTCAGCTTGCCTCTCTCAATGAAATGGTTTTGCCCGGTGTATTCGTACGGCACAAAGGCCGCCACTCACGTGAGATGCGTCTCCTTCTAATTATCTAATTAGCAATGTTAACAACCACCCACCCCCCGTAGACGATTTGTCAAGTTATTTGGCAGAGTGCTGTTTTGGTTGATGTTGAAAGGTTCTCATATGTTTTCTGCCATTGTAGATAATTCAACTTTACTGTACTGGAACAAAGATGCATGAGCTCGCCGCACGAGTAGCGTATAAGGTCCTTGGCTCTGTGTTTAATGTAAGCTGTGGTAAGCTTGATAGCCAGTCAATTGTGCAGCTCTGGGGAATTCGTATTAGAGGCGTAGTAGGGAGGGGTTGAATTTTAGAGAAGGAGATCTGATATTTGTGAATCTGGGAGAAATTATCTGGAGTATTTTATTCTGGAGATGAAAACTTGTTTATAAAGCTATTTTATTGGTGTATTGATGAAGATTTTTGGAGGGATATTTCAAGGTTGCCCATGCACGCGCAAAATGAAGTAATAATTGAAGGAAATATCTGTCCCTTATATAACTAATAACATTTGTAATTTGTGTTAATTTCATCTGTTTGTTTTCAATATGTCGCAAGTTACGCAGTTGGTAGAAATGTCTTTAATTTTTGTAATGAGATAATTTCGTAGTTGTTACTCTTTTTACGTTGACAGTCTTTTTGACAGTAATCAGAGTTTAATTTGAACGATTTTCTTTAAAGTAAAACCCTCCTCCATAATTCTTAGTAAAGTTTAAAATATACTGTAGTGAGTGCTTTGTAACGTACGTCGCACTCAGCCACAGATTGTTTCTGGCAACCAAAGAAAAAATTAGAGTAGATTATTTTTCTTTGTCTGCTGTACCTGCTGATTTCAATTTGCTTTGGACTATGTCAGTACACCAGATACAAAATAGCATGTTGTGAGGGAGGTGAGTTACCTTTCTTTCAGCGCAGATCTCACTTCGCATTCTTGTGAGTAAACAGTAAGAAGTCAGAATTTTCACGTGTTGTACTAACTAAGGAGGTTTATTTACAGTGGACAGTGAAGGAAATATTGAACAGTTATTTTATTCCGTGTTGAGCAGTATTTTGTTTCGCGGATATTTCAAGTAATGTACTTCAGTGTCGAGTGTCAGTTAAATAGTTGTCATTCAGGAAATATGTAGTTTCTTTTGACATTTAATTAGATTCATTTTCATTACGCCATTATTTCAGATTCGGTATTTCGTTAAGATTCATTTCACGACGCCGTTCACAAGAGCAACGCAGGGCCAACCAACAGTCGGTACTGCCCAGAAGTTGAACACGATATCTAAAAGCACACGTTACACGAGGACAAAATTTTTGAAAAAAGAAATATTCAGTACCCCACACTTAAATAAATTACACAGAAAGCTTATAATGTGTACATCAGACACAGTCTGTGTTTGACGTGATCCAAAATTTTTTTGGTTCGTTGATTTGACTAAAATGTTTGACCATTTCAGTATGTGTTTGTCTTTCCGGCTAGCTTTGAATTATCTACAGATAGGACCGTACATTGCACCTCTTACATTGCAAACTAGTGTCAAAGTGCTTCGCGACAAAATAGATGCAGAGCCTGACAGCTGTACAAAATTGAGGTTAAATTTGATAAACTTGGTTCATGCGTCTCCACACTTGCTGGATGATCCGTGGGTAGCAAAAAGAAAATTTGACTAACAATTCTGATCATTGACAGGGGTCAGTAGGGCAAAGATGTGAGAGGGATGTTGCAAATGGACCACGCAATTCAGAAACGAATTTTACTTTTGAATTCATTATGGGAGAGGCAGTGATCAATGTCTTACAAATATTTACTATTAAAAACAGTCTTGATCACGATTTATTTATCAAGGTGACCGCTTTCGGCCACTACTGTGGTCATCTTCAGACCATTGAGTAGGAACCTCTTTCTGTTGGAGAATCACTACTGTTTTCAATACTATAATTTTCTTCATAAATGTAAGAGGATTTTAAGATTTGAGTAAGCTTTTTGTTCAGGTTATAAGAGGCACTGTTGGTATCATTGACAATTGGACGAATTGGTAAATTTGGTTTGTGTAATTTGATTTGTGATCTCAACTTAGGTAAAGTGGGGTTCGCAACTTTGTTATTTTATCTTTAGGTGAAAGTAAAGAGTCATTATTATCAATCAGTTTTTTAATTTTTGTTTGAAATCTTGAAGTCGGGTATTTATTAACCTCAGTTATTCCATTAGCGTTAAAAAATTTAAAGTCTTAGAAATATAATCATCTTCACTAACAATGACAAGAGTATCCCTTTATCTGCCTTGATTGCTATAGCTTTATTAGTTATTAACTTCTGGTTGATTTGTTTTACAAGTTTTGAATCATTATTATGTTTATTTTTATCTTTTTCATTAGTAATGACATTTTTAGTTTTACGTGCAATGTCACATACACTCCTGGAAATTTAAATAAGAACACCGAGAATTCATTGTCCCAGGAAGGGGACACTTTATTGACACATTCCTGGGGTCAGATACATCACATGATCACACTGACAGAACCACAGGCACATAGACACAGGCAACAGAGCATGCACAATGTCGGCACTAGTACAGTGTATATCCACCTTTCGCAGCAATGCAGGCTGCTGTTCTCCCATGGAGACGATCGTAAAGATGCTGGATGTAGTCCTGTGGAACGGCTTGCCATGCCATTTCCACCTGGCGCCTCAGTTGGACCAGCGTTCGTGCTGGACGTGCAGACCGCGTGAGACGACGCTTCATCCAGTCCCAAACATGCTCAATGGGGGACAGATCCGGAGATCTTGCTGGCCAGGGTAGTTGACTTACACCTTCTAGAGCACGTTGGGTGGCACGGGATACATGCGGACGTGCATTGACCTGTTGGAACAGCAAGTTCCCTTGCCGGTCTAGGAATGGTAGAACGATGGGTTCGATGACGGTTTGGATGTACCGTGCACTATTCAGTGTCCCCTCGACGATCACCAGAGGTGTACGGCCAGTGTAGGAGATCGCTCCCCACACCATGATGCCAGGTGTTGGCCCTGTGTGCCTCGGTCGTATGCAGTCCTGATTGTGGCGCTCACCTGCACGGCGCCAAACACGCATACGACCATCATTGGCACCAAGGCAGAAGCGACTCTCATCGCTGAAGACGACACGTCTCTATTCGTCCCTCCATTCACGCCTGTCGCGACACCACTGGAGGCGGGCTGCACGATGTTGGGGCGTGAGCGGAAGACGGCCTAACGGTGTGCGGGACCGTAGCCCAGCTACATGGAGACGGTTGCGAATGGTCCTCGCCGATACCCCAGGAGCAACAGTGTCCCTAATTTGTTGGGAAGTGGCGGTGCGGTCCCCTACGGCACTGCGTAGGATCCTACGGTCTTGGTGTGCATCCGTGCGTCGCTGCGGTTCGGTCCCAGGTCGACGGGCACGTGCACCTTCCGCCGACCACTGGCGACAACATCGATGTACTGTGGAGACCTCACGCCCCACGTGTTGAGCAATTCGGCAGTACGTCCACCCGGCCTCCCGCATGCCCACTATACGCCCTCGCTCAAAGTCCGTCAACTGCACATACGGTTCACGTCCACGCTGTCGCGGCATGCTACCAGTGTTAAAGACTGCGATGGAGCTCCGTATCCCACGGCAAACTGGCTGACACTGACGGCGGCGGTGCACAAATGCTGCGCAGCTAGCGCCATTCGACGGCCAACTCGGCCGTTCCTGGTGTGTCCGCTGTGCCGTGCGTGTGATCATTGCTTGTACAGCCCTCTCGCAGTGTCCGGAGCAAGTATGGCGGGTCTGACACACCGGTGTCAATGTGTTCTTTTTTCCATTTCCAGGAGTGTATTTCAGACCTACTAAATTGTGCATGTTTTGCAGCAATCTTTACGTCAGCAATCACACGTTTAATATTTGCAATTGCTCAGTTCTGGAGCTAAATTATATTTTAAGCCTTTGTTTAAAAAATGTTGTCTCAGCAGGAGTGAAAGTAATTTAGGTTAGATTGGTTACTCGTGGATAAAAGTTACGTACATTTGGTGAAACATCTTGTAAACACACATTATGGTGACTAACAAGGGCTGCAATTTTCTCATTATGCTTATTTAATGCATCTTTTTCTTTATATGTATCTTTAATTTCACATCTAATCCATAGAATGCTACTCTTCTGTCGTAAAAATTGTTCTATACTTGATCTGGTATTAAAACTAATGTTTACATAAATAGGAATCACATGATTCATTAGGCATTGTTTGTTAAAATATATTTGGAATTAAGTTTCATGATTTTACTGCGTAACCCTCTAAACTTCTTGTAATCTCCCAATACCTGAATGGCAATAAATTAATTACTTTTGAATACATTATGGGAAAAGCAGTGATCAATGTCTTACAAATATTTGCTATTAAAAACAGTCTTGATCACGATTTATTTATCAAGGTGAGCAGTTTCGACCAGTACTGTGGTCATCTTCAGACCATGAGTCGGAACTCTTTCTGTTGGAGAATCTGATTTTAATAGTAAATTTAAAAAAGAAGGAACGAATTTATATTGTAACCTCCCTTTCTCTTCTAGTGGTTTGCTACAGATTCGATACACGGACGTGAAATCCCTCGCTACCGGTGCAGCGGCCGAGCCGATGGTCGGCGGCGGGCGCCGTGGGCGTAGTCGGCCATCGCCGCCGCCCACGGGAGCGGCGCGGGGCGAGACCTGGGCCGGCCTGGGCTGCCGCGGTGGGCGGCGTGTGGGCGGCGCCCCACCCCACGGCAGCGCCACAGCGCGCCTCTGTATAAGGCGGCCGGCCGTTAGCGAGCCGCTGCTCAGGCACACTCACTCGTGGAGCTTTTGAACTCGAGTCTGTCCGTCGGTTAGGAACGGCACGTAGAGGCAGGCACGGATTGCCCAAACCAACCGGTGACTCAGCGTCTGCTGAAATCCAGCTTCGTTATGTACACTATCTGATCAACAGTATCTAGAAATCCCTAGGTAACGCGTATCTGAGCATCGGGCGTCACAAGAGGCGCACCCGGCATCATAAAAGGGTGTATCGCGTTGTCAACAGATAAGCATTAACAGTAGAATGGGTCGGTCAGAAGAGTGCAGATGGATTAGTCATTTTGAAAAGCGGTAGAGAGCACTTGTTGAGAGGTAGGATAATGAGCCATAAATTTATTAAGAAATTTCATAAAAATAAACCACCTGATTGGCACATCAAAAAGATCCAAAAAATCTTAACAACTACCACCATAATTAAATTTATTAGTAATCACCATAAATGATGACAACCAAAACAGTTGCAGGATAAAGATTTATTAAAATTCCTGACCAAGGTTTCGGTATATACAAATATACTTTCATCAAAAGTGAAATATCCTGACCGAGAAGACACTTCCATTAGCAAAAACTTAGCATCGGAAGAAACACTATAGCTTAAGTAACCGTAAAATTACCAGATTGTTACAGGCATAAAAACTTTTAGTCACTTACTAAAATTACATCCTGCATTGGAGATTAATAAAACGATTGTGCCAAAGGCGTCGTCAGTAGTTAAGACATCATCTCCATTTATACAACATGATTGTGGACACAGGGTCGATGCGAACACAGTTTAGCATCAGTACTTCGCCTATGAACTATCGTGACGAGAGTGTGAAAGCCCTACGGCGGATAGTTTCGCCGAGAGAGGGCACTGTCGTATGTGCCAGACACTCACGCACATTAAAATCCATGGATACATACAATGCACAACAAAACTATTAAAAGTTGTGCTAATTCAAACCTTCTGTCATTAATAAATGAAACATATCAAAACTATATTAAAAACATCTATGTAAAATAGAAAATATGCAACCGATTTACCTGTGTACTAGTGTTAAGTAGATGAAGCTTACGCTATGGAACACATCTAACGAGAGAGGGCACTAGTGTTAAGCGCGAGAAACAAGCGTAACTTAAACGGTAAAATACATACTAGTGAAAACAGCCAAAATGTTAAAGTAAAACGAAACCATCTGTCGTTGTGAATAAAACATAACAGTCAACCACACATACACATCGAAAATCACAAACAGCAAACATCAAAACCTTGGTCAAGAATTTTAATAAATCTTTATCCTGCAACTGTCACCATTTATCGTGAACGATTTCAACAGTTGCTATTTCAGCCATGTTTCTATCTCACCGTCTATGGCGGTCCTATCGCCCTCACCCCCACCCTCAAGTATCTTGGCGTCACCCTGGACCGTCGACTCTCCTGGACCCCACATCTCCGGACAATCCAAGCCAAGGCACACTCCCGTCTCCATCTCCTCAAGCTCCTTTCCGGTCGTACGTGGGGTCTAGACCCCTCCACCATACTCCACACCTATAAATCCCTCATCCGCCCTATCCTTTGTTACGCCCATCCGGCCTGGATCTCTGCCCCCGCTACCTTTTACAAATCCCTCCAAATCCTTGAACGCCATGCTCTCCGCCTCGCCTATCGCATCCGTCTCCCCTCCCCCATGCGGATCCTGTATGATCTCATTCCATTCCCCCACCCTCTCCTTTTCCTTGAGAGGATACGGATCCCGTACACCTCACGCAAACTCGATCCTCCTCACCCGCTTGTCTCGCCCATCCTCTCCCGCGCCCGCCCACTGCCGCGCCTCTGTTCCCACGTCCCACCCGGTCTCCATCTCTCTACCCTCCTTACCCTCTCCCAAGGTGGCTTCCGCCAGCTCCCCCTCCCTGATGATGTCCTCCTTCTCTCCATATACCCCTCATACCAACTTTGATCCTCCTTCCCTCTTCCTGTCTCTGTTCCTTTGGACATCCTCCCTCCCTCATCCCTTTCTCCCCACTCCTCCCCCGGGCTTCCCCTCCCCTGTCCCTCTACTCCTCCTCCCATGTCCTCAGCCATTGGCGTCTTTGTTCTCCCCTGTCCACCCCCACCCCACCCCTCTTCCCCTCTTCGCAGGTCCCCGGACTCGCACACGCTACGTGGACTTTCGCGCGCCGGAGATCATCGCCATCAGTGTCTCGTGTGTGCCGTCGTGTTTAGTGTTCAGTGTTCACCGTCGCACTCCATCGTTCGCCTGTGCCATCGCCGTCTTCCGTGTTTGTGCGTCGTGTCACCAGTTTTAAGTGTGGACTATTGTCAAGTGTGAATGGCTCCATGTTTGCCTTTCTGTGTCAACTGTTTTCTTGCCCACCGTTCTGTAACCTATGTGTAATCTTTCTGTTTTTTCTCATCTTGTATCCTCTGGCTGAAGAGCAGCATAGAACGCTGCTGACAGCCTGCCTGTTGTACAGGTTTTAAAATTACAATAAAGAAAAAAAAATCAGCCATGTTTAAAATCTTGATTTACTAGTACCTTTTTATTTCGGAAGGAAGACAACTGGTAATAGAATTTACAGTTCCTCTAAAATAACACTTAAGAAAAAGTTTAAGAAAAGAATCATAAGAATAATTTTCTGACATCTCGATGGTGAGCCGGAACGTTGACGCAGATGTTTAACAAGATCAACATTGTGGCGTTTAACAATACATTCCAAATTTAAGTTTTAGCAACCGACAGAAATGATTATAGGCCATTAGTACCGGACATTCACTGGGAAGTAAAACAGATCGCATGTAATTAGGGCAAACAAACACATCCAACAAGTTACAGGTAAGTTTACGTGAATCAGCTTGTTCAAAAAAGGTTCAAATGGCTATGAGCACTATAGGACTTAAACATCTGAGGTCATCAGTCCCCTAGAACTTAGAACTACTTAAACCTAACTAACCTAAGGACATCACACACATCAATACCCGAGGCAGGGGTCGAACCTGCGACCGTGGTGGCCGCGCAGTTCCAGACTGAAGCGCCTTTAACCGCTAGGCCACACCGGCCGGCGAATCAGCTTGTCGTGCAGACAAGACTCCCGTGTAGGGCCAAAACAACTTATGTCTTTTGTTTATGAACAATACTCGAACTGGTTGGACAGCTGAGTTTTTGGGCTCTCACTTTAGTACGATTAACAGATAGTGAAACCACTTTATGGTTGGCCATTTCTTTTGCTCACGATCCTTTTAGCGAAACTCACAATAGAAACCACGTGTGCACTCGTGCTATCCTGTAACATAAATTACTAGTTAACAATTTTCGAAAAAATTACAACACCAAAAGACACTCGAGAAAACTTAGAGAAAACGAGCCGTGCTCTCAAATAACATTATGTACTGCTTAATTTACAATGAAGTGCCAAAGAAACTGGTATAAGTATATGTATTCCAATACAGTGATATCTAAAAGGCAGAATTCAGTGCTGCGGTCGGAAGTTCCTATATAAGACAACAAGTGTCTGGAGCAGCTGTTACATCGATTACTGCTGCTACAGTGGCACGTCATCAAGATTTAAGTGAGTTTGAACGTGGTGTTATAGTCGGCGCACGAGTGATGGAACACAGAATCTCTGAGGTTGAGATGAAGTGGAAATTTTCCGGTACGGCCATTTCACGAGTGTACAGTAAATATCATGAATCCCGTAAAACAAATCTCTGACATCGCTGCCGCCGTAAGAAGATCCTGAAACAACGGGACCAACAACGACAAAAGAGAATCGTTCAACGTGACAGAAGTGCAACCGTTCCACAAATTGCTTTAGATTTCAGAGCTGGGACATCAACAAGGGCCGACGATCGAACCATGCAATGAAACTTCATCGATACGGGCATTCGAAGCCGGAGGTCCACTCATGTACCCTTGATGACTGCACCACACAAAGCTTGCCTGGGCCCGTCAACACCGACATTGGACTGTTGATAACTGGAAACATGTTGTCTGGTTAGACGAGTCTCGTTTCAAATTATATCGAGCAGATGGACGTGTACGGGTATGGAGACAACCTCGTGAATCCATGGACCCTGCATGTCAGCTGGTGGAGGATCTGTAATGGTGTGGGGCGTGTGCAGTTGGAGTGATATGGGACCCTTGATAGTCTAGATACGACTCTGACAAGTGACACGTACGTAAGCATCGTGTCTAATCGCCTGCATCTATTCACGTCCATTGTGCATCCCGACGGACTTGGGCGACACTCCACACGTCGAGAATTGCTACAGAGTGGCTCCAGGAACACTTTTCTGAGTGTAAACAGTGCCTCTGGCCACCAAACTCCCCAGACGTGAACATTATTGAGCATATCTGGGATGCCTTGCAACGTGCTGTTCAGAAGAGATCTTCACCCCTCGTACTCTTACAGATTTATGGACAGTCCTGCAGGATTCATGGTGTCAATTTTCTCCCGCACTACTTCAGACATTAGTCAAATCCATGCCACATCGTGTTGCGGCACTTCTGAGTGCTTGTGGTGGCCCTATGCGATATTAGGCAGATGTACCAGTTTCTTTGACACTACAGTGTAGGTAGCGCCAGTTAGCGCGGCCAAACCCAGGCAAGCGGCTTCCACACCTACCGCCTAATAGTCAACAAGACACAGTAAAATGACACATAAACTGCTTAAGGACGATGGTGACAACCAGGATGTCAAGTAAAAGGACAGCTTTCTCACGCGTAAACTAGAACGGTTAGGTCTGTAATTGAATGCTCACTACAGTTTGTAGGAAGTAGCAATATAAGTCAACAACTGCCCGATCAGTCCGTAATCGGTTGAGCATCTCCACCAGCCGTCCTTCAATCCTTCGGAACTAGCTGACAGGATACCAACTCGAGCCACAGGGGACATAGGTGCCCAAGCAGCACACCGAAATAACTTCTACATCGGGCTATGTACAGTGACGCGGCCGACGCAGGACATCACGTAACCCGCTCCGCATAACATTCCAAATGCAGCAAAGAGCCAAGGATCTTATCGGCCACTACGTCACAGCACTAACTACCCGCCGTCACCACTCAGACAGACCGCCCAGATAGAAGAGTGGTCACCGTGACGGATTGCCGTCCTACGAGCCCGGGTTCGATTCCCGGCTGGGTCGGGGATTTTCTCCGCTCAGGGACTGCTGAATGTCGTGTAGTCTTCATCATCATTTCATCCCCATCCGGCTCGCAGGTCGCCAAATGTGTCGACGAATGTAATACGACCTGTACCAATGCGGCCGGACCTTCCCCGTAAGGGGTCTCCCGGCCAATGACGCCAAACGCTCATTTCCATACCGCTCAGACAGATTGACACCCGATCATTGTGAAAGAGCAACCGTCCCCACGGTCGCGCTTAAATCGACCTACCGTAATTTACGGACAGTAAGACGCATTTTTTCGTCGAAAAATTGCCTCCAGCATTCAGGTGCGCCGTATACTCGAAATTAATATAAAAATGCTCAGCCTTTGATTTAAAATTCATGCCAGTCTTAAAAATGGCCACATATTCGATGCCGCGGGAAACCTGTATCTACCTGTCAACACTGGATTCATCTGGCACCAGCAGGGAACCGATCCGAGGAACATGAGTTGCAGCGATTCACAAACTTGCTAACACTGTCTCCCTCCCGCCCAGCCATCACAAACCCAGAACACTGTCTAGCGTATCATTTGTCACTGAACTCTTCGGTGCCAGTGAACTTGAATTGAATGTGATTTGTGTTATCGGTAACAGTAAAATATTTTTGTTAGTAGTTGGTTTAGTAATGGAAGAAAATAGAAGGTGTCCATATAAATGGAGGTAACAGCAAATGCGAAGAACATGGAAACGGACCAGCTGAGCGTCATTTCGGCCCTCCCCCAATAGAAAAAACCATTTGCGATTGGCTGGTTGGTCTGGAAGAACAGAAAAATGAGAAACATTAAATGTGCAAATAGAGGACTGAATGCAAAATGGCCAAAACTAGAAGACAGGTACTGAAATGGATTCCAGGACACTGTCAAACTGACATTGGAATTAATATAAAAAGGATTAAAATTCACGCTCGTAAGCTAGCGCCACGGTGGAACTTTACAGACTTTAATGGTGGAGGTGGTTGGTGCTACAGGTTTATAAAGCGTCATGGACTTAACATGCGAACCAAAACTAAAACAGCTGAGAAAATGCCACAAGAGTATGAAAAGAAAATATTATTCAACATCGAAAGGAAACCAGTGTGGAACTAAGCCAAATAGCGTATATGGACAAACCTCATCTGACATTTGATGTGCTGAGTAACAGAACTGTTGACATAAAAGGTGCTAACGCTGTAACTATAAAAACAATTGCACTGCGGAGTTGTCCATTCATGTTGTGCTGACGGCACTAAACTTGGTCTAACGATCATTTTCAAGCGCAAAGCAGTGCTAAAACCTTACGAAGTACCGCCAGGTGTTTTTGTTCACGCACATGACAAGAAGGGTGGTAGGGACACAGCATCGAGTGTCATTATACTAAGTGCACTATCCGAAAATTACCTCGAGCAATTAAACATAGAACCGACTCGTGGAGGTAACATCTTGAACCTACTGATAACAAACAGACCCGAACTTTTTGACTCTGTAAGCGCAGAACAGGGAATCAGTTATCATAAGGCCGTTGCAACATCCCTAAATATGGAAGTAAGTAGGAATATAAAAAAGGGTGGAAGGTTTATCTGTTTAGCACGAGTAATAAGAGGCAGGTTTCAGACTACCTAACAGAGCAAAACGGAAATTCCTGTTCCTACAATGACAATGTTAGATGTTTATGGAAAAAATTCAAGGCAATCGTAAAATGCATTATAGATAGGTACGTGCCGAGTAAACCT
This sequence comes from Schistocerca gregaria, assembly GCF_023897955.1. Classification (NCBI taxonomy): domain Eukaryota; kingdom Metazoa; phylum Arthropoda; class Insecta; order Orthoptera; family Acrididae; genus Schistocerca; species Schistocerca gregaria. Next base: position 208,433,161 of record NC_064926.1, read on the forward strand.
GTGAGGGACGGGAAAAACCCACCGTGTTTCAACAACAAAGTTAGGAAACTACTGCGAAAGCAAAGACAGCTTCACTCCAAGTTTAAACGCAGCCAAAACCTCTCAGACAAACAGAAGCTAAACGATGTCAAAGTTAGCGTATGGAGGGCTATGCGTGAAACGTTCAGTGAATTCGAAAGTAAAACTCTACGTACCTATTTGACAGAAAATCCTAGGAAGTTCTGGTCTTACGTTAAATCAGTAAGTGGATCGAAACAGCATATCCAGACACTCTGGGATGATAATGGCATTGAAACAGAGGATGACACACTTGAATCTGAAATACTAAACACCTTTTTCCAAAGCCGTTTCACAGAGGAAAACCGCACTGCAGTTCTTTCTCTAAATCCTCGCACAAACGAAAAAATGGCTGACATCGAAATAAGTGTCCAAGTAATAGAAAAGCAACTGAAATCACTCAACAGAGGAAAGTCCACTGGACCTGACGGGATAAAAAATTCGATTCTACACAGAGTACACGAAAGAACTTGCCCCACTTCTGACAGCCGTGTACCGCAAGTCTCTAGAGGAACGGAAGGTTCCAAATGATTGGAAAAGAGCACAGGTAGTTCCAGTTTTCAAGAATGGTCGTCGAGCAGATGCGCAAAACTATAGGCGTATATCTCTGACATCGATCTGTTGTAGAATTTTAGAACATGTTTTTTGCTCGCGTATCATGTCATTTATGGAAACCCAGAATCTACTTTGTAGGAATCAACATGGATTCCGGTAACAGCGATTTTGTGAGACCCAACTCGCTTTATATGTTCATGAGATCCGGAAAATATTAGATACAGGCTCCCAGGTAGACGCCATTTTGCTTGACTTCCGGAAGGCGTTCGATACGGTTCCGCTCTGTCGACTGATAAACAAAGTAAGAGCCTACGAAATACATGTTACTAATTATTTTTTTGTTTCCATACTACATTTTCAATCTTTTTTACATTATTTATATTTCTAAATGTCCAATTCTGTCCCAGAACAAATCAAATATATCTCCTTTATAAATTTTTCTTCAGCCCATCGCTGTTCTGCATAAAATCGAAATTTCTGCTTCTCAGATTTATTCTCTCTTGATCCGCTATTGCTTTCTGTTGGAAATCCGCAACAAGTGTACCGAGCGTATTCAATACATTACATCTGTCGCGTAAGGCTTTGTAGCGTTACTTACTCTAGCTGTTTCACAAGTCTAGAGCGCATGAAGTTGACCCAGGTCTGCCAACTAATATTTCCGTCGTCGACGGTGATATACTTACCAAGCGTGCGTTCGACATCGTCCACATCTCGCCGACGCCCACAGCGGACGCTTTTACGCAACTTCGAGACGAAACGAGTAGGAAAAAGCATTACACACTACACTACGCCTTTCACAGGTACGCTTGGCGTCAGTAATCTGTAAGGAGCAGTTACCAAAGTGGGGTTAATCTAAATTGCCGAGCAATTGGAGACTTTATTCCTTATGAATAACGAACACAACAGTTATTTTCAATTTGCAATGGCTTGCAAATCTGTCGGAATTTCGTAGTACACACTAACAACGACATTTTACCCAGGAGTGCCGGGAATGGCGTTAGTCAAGCGCGTGCGACAGCTGCTGGTTAGCAGCTGAGAAGAATTATCTTGCATGATCAGCTGGCCTTTTCTCATTCCTTCAATCGTCCCAATCGCAACAAACCTGTTCTTTCACCAGTTTCTTAGCGTAGTTTTTGGGCAGTGTCTTTGACCATGTAATCGAAAAACCCTGGGTCCCGTGTTCGAGTCCAGCTACTATTTAAATTCTGGTTAAAAATCATCAGCAATTGTAGGTGAAGGCTTTGGTATAAGAAGTGTCTTTCGTTCTGCTGACAGTGTTATTTAGGAGGACACGGGAGGGGACATAGATATGGCGTACTGTCTTGACGCTGGAGTGAGAAATTGCCCCTACAAGGCGGGACAATACATTCCAGATTATTGCCCCTCTCGTATCCTCAGGAGTGAATAGCCAAGAGGGAGATGTCAACGAGAAAGAGACTGAATAACCAACGAAAGGGCTAACAGTTTAAGAGGTTCAAATGGTTCAAATAGCTCTGAGCACTATGAGACTTAACGTATGAGGTCATCAATCTCCTAGAACTTAGAACTACTTAAACCTAACTAACCTAAAGACATCACACACGTCCACGCCCGACGCAGGATTCGAACCTGCGCCGACAGCGGTCGCGCGGTTCCAGACTGTAGCGCCTAGAACCCCTCGGCCACTACGGCCGGTCTATTTAAGAGGCAGTATATGGAATATCTGTAGCCCGAATATGGTATGGAAGTTAGAAAATCTGAAAAGAAAAATACAAAGGCTCAGTCTTGAGACAGTGTGAATGAAAAAAGAAGATTTGGATTTCTGCTTAGACGAATATGAAGTATTGTCAACAGCAACAGAAAATGATGTAACTGGAGTAGTGTTAAGTGGGATTCGAATCCCTGCTTGGCAGTCCTGCTTTAGGTGACTGTGGCATCCCAAACATCCCAAAATCGCTTTACGCGAAAGCTGCAACTGTATCTTCAGTAAGGCCATGGCTAGTTTTCCACCCCTCCCCCTCTTCTCTCCCCCCCCCCCCTCGAAACCCCCCAAGGCCCACCTTATCCTCCCCCCTATCCTTTGTCATTTTTTAGCTTGACTGTTCTTAAGTTCTATACTTAATTCCACTTCATTTTGTTTTCTTTACCTTTGACTTCATTTTTTCTCAGTCCTCTGGTCTTCCCCTACCGTCGCTTTGCTTCCCGGCGTTCTATTGTTCTTTCCGTTATCGACTATACTTTCGATTCTCTGTCGTTTCTTTCCCTATACTATCATTTCGTTTTCTTTTTTCTTTCCCACCTTTTCCTCTTCTTCCGTGCCTTCATGTTTCCATTCTTTTTTCATACATTTTCCTTTACGTTTTTCACATATTTGCTTCGGAGAATCAGTGATTATGCGGTCGGGAAGCACCTGCAGTCCCTGGTAGGAAACTGTAACGTATATAAATTTGCTAACAAGCAGCAACGGTTCGACATTTCTGTAAGGTCGCTTGAGAGAGCCACATTCGATTTGAACTTTCTTAGTGCCCACCAGCAAACAGGTGCGGCTCGTCGGGGCTGCTAGCGTCCCACCTGTCAATGCAAATTCGTTAATCTACAGCCTGCCAACTGTCATTCAAAAGGGATCATGAATATGCATATGCGGCAACCCCCACCCCTATAGGGTGTGTTAATGTGTGTGTGTGTGTGTGTGTGTGTGTGTGTGTGTGTGTGTGTGTGTGTGTGTGTGTGTGTGTGTCAGTCTAAAGAATCCTACTCCTTGCCCACTTATGCGCCCAAGTAGCTTTCCTAATTTGTTTAGATCCTGAAACGAAACACGACTCCAATTGCTGAATAATACATAGTGTCCGTCCTTCTGCAGTTGCCACAACTCCACAATAATTAGTACTGATTTATGAGATGTCGATCTTATGACTTACACCCTTCGTCGTTCAGAATTAAGAAAGCTGCGCCAGGGATGTGTACCAATTCTTCGTCTTCGTTCCTTTTTGAATGTTCTTTAATGAGCCACGGTGGGCAAATATCTTTGAAGGCATCCTGAATGACGTAACTTTTGAGCCAGGAACATTGCGGCGACGCATAACAGAAATGACGAATCAGAAATGATCGTAACATATATACTTCATTCGTTATATTTAGACGTAGAATTTTTCGATGCTGCACTTTGAATTATTTTGCTATGTGAGTATTTATACGGATGTCATTCCATAAGTCATGGCAATTACGGTATTATCTTGTGAAAATGTGACAACATGAGAAGGGATGTGCACTGAATCGGTATGGTAGCGGGTATTTGAATGCCAACATAAAATAGGGTCCTGGTAAAGAAGGTGCCGGTAACCGGTAAAATGAAACACGCGCATTGGAACTCTGTGAAAATTTATTGTGAACGAGTACTAGTAGGTCAAAAATGGTTCACAATCAACAGATGTGCTACAAAATAGTCCCCCAGTGCATGCACATAGGGTTTCCAACGATATGGAAGCGCTGAATGCCACTGGCATTGCCATCAATTTGTGCTACCTGTCGCCGAACTGCCATGAGGGCCTTCGCCCTGTTTGAAGATCGCCTCCCATGCAATGTTTCCTCAGTTGTGATGGCTCAAATGGCTCTGAGTACTATGGGACTTAACATCTGTGGTCATCAGTCCCCTAGAACTTAGAACTACTTAAACCTAACTAATCTAATGACGTCACACACATCCATGCCCGAGGCAGGATTCGAACCTGCGGCCGTAGGGGTCGCGCGGTTCCAGACTGTAGCGCCTAGAACCGCTCGGCCACCCCGGTCGGTAATACATCATAGCTGCCAATACTTACGTAATGACGCTCGTAAATTTCATATCATGCAAAACAAACGCGAAATAAAGCCTCTGTGAAGTGACACAATCCATGTGGCTCGTCAGGAGCAAGTGAATCGCCTAAACTCATTATATATCATACTTAGACAGGTAATCATGTAGTTTTTTATTATTGAGGTGTTGTTGATTTCATGTACGAAAAAATGATGTCGTAGATAGCTGGCGTACGTTGGAGTCTCCATCTGGCAGTGGACTATGTTTTCCGGCCAAGTAGAGTGCTGCACACCAGAGAGTAAGCGCCTAGAGCGAGCTGGCCACCAGGAACGCCAAACGGAGGCGCAGATTAATAATTAACTAATTGTTAAAAGAACTAATGTCGCTATTCAGTTGCTCCTTTTAATGGTTCAAGGTGGTTTTAACATGTTCTTAAGGAGGGTACGAGCACTGTCAAATATAACAGTCGCCATACTCCGTCTCGTTTTTGTTACCCCCAGCTACAGCAGCGCATCAAGCGACCAGCAAACGACACTTCTGATTACGATATCGGAACAGTGCGGATACTAATATTTATACTAATTTGTAACGCAATTTTTACAGTATGGTGTGGAAGTAGCGCGATAAAAATCGAGAATAACTAAAAAGTTGTACCACACTTGTGATTATTTAGTTTCCTTAGGACACTGAGAGATACGAAATGTTGCATTACAGGACAGTGTATTTACGATTCTCTTGTAATGACATGACATTTGCTCGTTTTCTCTTCATAACAAAAAACTGGTAATAAACACCAGAAGACCTGAATTTTTACGTCGACGTCGTGTATCTATCCAACAAAGCAGAGTTTTGTTCGCTGCACTTTAAGCCAAATCAGTGGATGTAGAATGTAGGAAAGCTATATGGAATGTACTCTGAAGATTCAAAGAAATTGGTACATCTGCCTAATATTGTATAGGACCCCGCGAACACGCAGAAGTGCCGCAACACGACGTGTTATGGGCTCGACTAAAGTCTGATGAGTGATGGAGGAAATTGACATTAGGAATCATGCAGGGCTCTTCACAATCCGTAAGAGTACGAGGGGGTGGAGACCTCTTCTGAACAGCAAGTTTCACGGCATCCCAGATGTGCTCACTAAGCTTCATTTCTGGGGAGTTTGGTGGGCAGCGAAAGTGTTTAAACTCAGAAGAGTGTTCCTACAACCAATATGTAGCAATTCTGGACGTGTGGGGTGTCGCATTGTCCTGCTGAATTGCCCAAGTTCTTCGGAATGCACAATGGACATGAATGGATGCAGGTTATCAGACAGGATGCTTATGTGCGTGTCACCTGTCAGTGTCATATCTAGACGTACCAGGGGTCTCAAATCACTCCAACTGTACATACCCCACACTATTACAGAGCCTCCATCAGCCCCCTGCTGACATGCCGGGTCATGGATGCATAACGTTGTCTCCATGCTCTTACACGTCCATCCGCTCGATACAATTTGAAACGAGTCCTACCAGCCAACATATTTCCAGTCATCAACACTCCAATGTCGGTGATGACAAGTCCAGTCGAGACGTAAAGCTTCCTGGCATGTTGTCATAAAGGGTACGGGATTGGGCCTTCAGCTCCGAAACCCCATATCGATAACGTATCGTTGAATGGTTCGCACGTTGACACTTGTTGATGGTGCAGCATTGGAATCTGCAGCAATTTGCGGAAAGGTTGCACTTCTGTCACGATGAACGATTCTCTTCCATCGTCGTTGCTCCCGTTCTTGCAGGATCGTTTTTCGGCTGCAGCGATGTTAGAGATTTCATTTTTATCGGATTCCTGATACGCATGGTACACTCGTGAAATTGTCATACGGGAAAATTCCCACTTCATCACTATCTCGGAGATGCTGTGTCCCATCGCTCGTGCGCCGACTATAACACCAGGTTCAAACTCATTTAAGTCTTGATAACCATCCATTGTAGCAGCAGTAATCGATCTAAAAAGACTTGTTGTCTTATATAGGCGTTGCCGACCGCAGCGCCGTATTCTGCCTGTTTACGTATCTCTGTATTTGAATACGCATGCCTATACCAGTTCCTTTGGCCCTTCAGTGTAATACACACATTATTTCTTCAACACATTCACTTTTGAAGCAACAGTAATTACATTCACAAAAATATTCGTGTATCTAGAAAGTCAAATGAATAGTAAGAAAGGGCGATTCATTGGACTTCATAAAAAATTTTCAAGTGTCAAGGAAAGTGACAACAGACAAAAACAGATATATATGCTTCTTATGAATGAAATGTGTTTATATTGTCTTGTTTTCAGTGGAATAAGCTTCAAATACAGACAAATTTGAAAGTATTTCTACATGAATGAGTTTAGCTTATGTCATTGAATCAGTATGATTAGGCTGTTTTTACATGTATTTCGTAATCATTCATATCTCATGTTAGCTTACTAACGCACTGAATGCAAAGATGTAACATCTGTTCCCTTAATGAAGAAGAAAATAATTATAAACAAACATTATCCTTAAACGCATATGAGTCTGCCTCCTCACCGCTATGCCGCTCTATCTGTCAAAGGGCAACAACTTTCGCATCAGAGAATGTCGTGAGGTATTAATTAGACTGTGGTACCAGTTTGACTGAGTCACCAGTCCCCTAGAACTTAGAACTACTTAAACTAAACTAACCAAAAGACATCACACACATCCATGCCCGAGGCAGAATTCGAACGTGTGACCGTTGCAGTCGCGGGATTCCAGACCGAAGGGCCTAGAACCGCTCGACCACAACGTCCCGCTCCTAAGGAATAGTTTCATTAAATGGTACATCGTAGAAAAGTTCTGTGATATTGTTCAGGGCTATTAACCGCTGGGGTATGAAAAGGTCCTTTGTGATCTAGTAGAATTCAACCACAGATTAAGGTTTGATAAGACTTCATTAGGAGCATCATTGTCTAGCATTGATAACTGATTCAGGATCAGCTTGGCTCGGATTTGGGTCCGTAGTAAGGGAATGGTAATACTTCTCAGAACACTCTATCGTAGCTGAGTCGTTTCTCTTGTTTATTTAACGGAACACTCTAGGGCAGTTGAGTGTTCTCTAGAGTTTTTGTCTGATGTAATTCTGCTCAGAACACTCTAAGGTAATTCCGTGGTTGCTGATGGTTTTGTTGCATAGTAAAAGGAGCTTGAGCACGTTGCGTCGATGCAAAGGTAAGTTTATTGTTTAATAAATGTGATTACAAAATACAATATTTGAAAGATAGTTTTGATTTACCCTAATAGAGAACGAGATCAAATCCCGATTGTAGCAGGAGGGCCAACTCCCCAACCTACGACAACATGGTGCGATTTTGTCCAGACAGACATCAACGCCTGAAGAGGCTGAGCTTTGTTTTCAGCGGTTACAGGTCTAAAGTGATGGTGGCACTAGCTTTTGTATTTTTGAATAGGGTAGGTAAGTAATAGCGTCTTCAGGAACTTCAGCCCTCAAACAAAACGACCTGTATGACTGACAATTTTTTTAAAAAATTGAGCCTTGTCGTTGTATAAAAGAGAAAAAAATTTTACTGATTTTTTTTTTCAAATTATGATTTGCCATCAGCCGATAGTTTGTAGTACTGAAAAGAATTCATAGTGAAGAAAGAAAAACAGAAAAAATATATGAATCTATCAAAGTATTAAATAAAGTACGGCACAATGCGCCAAGGGGAGCTCCATCGCAGTCTTTAACACTGGTAGCATGCCGCGACAGATTGGACGTGAACCGTATGTGCAGTTGACGGACTTTGAGCGAGGGCGTATAGTGGGCATGCGGGAGGCCGGGTGGACGTACCGCCTAATTGCTCAACACGTGGGGCGTGAGGTCTCCACAGTACATTGATGTTGTCGCCAGTGATCGGCGGAAGGTGCACGTGCCCGTCGACCTGGGACCGGACCGCAGCGACGCACGGATGCACACCAAGACCGTAGGATCCTACGCAGTGCCGTAGGGGACCACACTGCCACTTCCCAGCAAATTAGGGACACTGTTGCTCCTGGGGTATCGGCGAGGATCATTCGCAACCGTCTCCATGAAGCTGGGCTACGGTCCCGCACACCGTTAGGCTGTCTTCCGCTCACGCCCCAACATCGTGCAGCCCGCCTTCAGTGGTGTCGCGACAGGCGTGAATGGAGGGACGAATGGAGACGTGTCGTCTTCAGCGATGAGAGTAGCTTCTGCCTTGGTGCCAATGATGGTCGTATGCGTGTTTGGCGCCGTGCAGGTGAGCGCCACAATCAGGACTGCATACGACCGAGGCACACAGGGCCAACACCCGGCATCATGGTGTGGGGAGCGATCTCCTACACTGGCCGTACGCCTCTGGTGATCGTCGAGGGGACACTGAATAGTGCACAGTACATCCAAACCGTCATCTAACCCATCGTTCTACCATTCCTGGACCGGCAAGGGAACGTGCTGTTCCAACAGGACAATGCACGTCCGCATGTATCCCATGCCACCCAACGTGCTCTAGAAGGTGTAAGTCAACTACCCTGGCCAGCAAGATCTCCGGATCTGTCCCCCATTGAGCATGTTTGGGACTGGATGAAGCGTCGTCTCACGCGGTCTGCACGTCCAGCACGAACGCTGGTCCAACTGAGGCGCCAGGTGGAAATGGCATGGCAAGCCGTTCCACAGGACTACATCCAGCATCTCTACGATCGTCTCCATGGGAGAATAGCAGCCTGCATTGCTGCGAAAGGTGGATATACACTGTACTAGTGCCGACATTATGCATGCTCTGTTGCCTGTGTCTATGTGCCTGTGGTTCTGTCAGTGTGATCATGTGATGTATCTGACCCCAGGAATGTGTCAATAAGGTTTCCCCTTCCTGGGACAATGAATTCACGGTGTTCTTATTTCAATTTCCAGGAGTGTATCTCTGACAGGTATTATCAGATCTTTGTCCAGTTTGGCAGTAATTTCGAAGCAGAAAATAGTGAACTCTAGTCGATATTAACGCAAACTAGGTAACATGTGGTAAACGGTAAATGAAAGGTTGAAAGTATAAAAATTTCTTTTCTTTTGAGCATCAATAGTAGTTTGTGGTAAATTTAGCTCGCAAATAATCTCTGTCTTCTTTCTTACTGCTTACTGAGTCAGAGATATAATTGGTGTTTAACATTTACGGCAACTAGGAAGTTTGCGTCAATGGAGATTCATGGGCAATCTGCACAAAGTCAGAACTTCAACTTAATGCTCGTAGCCATAATATGGAAAAGGTACGTATATCTTTTTGAAAGCAGATTATCGACAGATTATCAATATATTTAACACGTATTGTGCTGACATTATGAGAAGTGGCGGTGATAACAAGTAATTTGAGCAGCATACTGCATTGATCTAAAATATACACGGGGCAAAAAAACGAGATTGGGGCGAAAATCAATAGATGTGATTTACATGTACAGACAGACAACTGATTAGATTTTCCAAAAAAAATTGGACGATTTATTGAAGAAAAAGAGCTTCATAAAATTAGCAAGTCAATAACTCAGTGGTCCACCTCTGGCCCACATGTAAGCAGTTATTCGGCTTGGCAACGATTGATAGTGTTATTGGATGTCCTCCTGAGGGGCATCGTGCCCAATTCTGTCCAATTGGCGGGTTGGAATGTCGAAATCCAGAGATGGTTCGAGGGCCCTCCCATAAAGTTCCAAAAGTTCTCAGCTGGCTAGGGATTCGGTGACCTTGCGGCCAAGGGCAGGGTTGGGCAAGCTCGAAGAGCAGCAGTAGAAACTCTCGCCGTGTGCGGTCGGGCGTTGTCTTGCAGAAATGTGAGCCCAAATTGGCTTCCCAAGAAAATAGTGCGCACAATAATATCGACGTACCGCTGTGCTGTAACGGTGCTGCGGATGAGAACCAAAGGGGTCGGTCCCACTATGAAAAAAAATGGCACATAAGACCGTCATTCCAGGCCGTCGGGCCGTACGACAAAAGCGACTGTCTGGTAGGTATCCTATCACTGTCCGGAGCCTCCCCACAAACGTCTCCGCTAGTCGTCGGGGCTCGGTTCGAAGCAGGACTGATCACTGAAGATAATTCTACTCTAATCGACGAGATTACAGGCCAAAGACGTGTTGGGAGACGCCCCAATCAGCCGTGGGATACCAAACTGGCGAAAGAATTTCTCTAAGTATGTCCGCCGTTATCTGAATGACACCATTTCAGGACGGTGGATTGGAAGAGGAGGAGCAGAAGATGAACTTCATCGCCGTTCGCCTCCCAGGTCTTCAGACCTCACCCTTGTGACTTTTATCTGTGGGATTACGCATTTTTATCCCCCTCCCCCTTTCCCCTATGCCTGAAACTCTTGATAGTCTGCGACATTGCATTGATGACGCTGTCAATTCGATTAAGAGAGACCAGCTGCTTCGTGTGCGGTAGGAAATCAGCCACCGATTTGATATTCGTCGTGTAACACATGGTGCTCACACTGAATGCATAAAAATTTGAAGTTTTCTCTTTCCAGGAACGATGAGATTGTGTTTCTATCTTTTGTAGTTTGGAAGCGATAAATGTTTGACATCCGTTCCTTCTTTTTGAATAGCCCTGTATCTATCTCTTGTACTATCAAGATTATTATGAAGTTGTTAAGCCGTTATTAAGTCATGTCTGTAAATGCAGTCCAAAGCTTTCGCTTGGCTTTGGACTGCCTCAACAAACCTGACTTAATAATGCTCTAACAACTTTTAGCATTGTACTTGATAACGGCACAAAAGCAAAAATCTGGGTAGTACAAAAGATAAATATAATAACACAAGTCAAATGGCGGTTAACTCTTTCAAAGGCATTGCGTGACTGTGGCTCAACCTCATTAGAAATGTTTTTTGATTTCCGTCTCATTTGGATAATTCCTTCGTGGTTTTTTCCCTTCTTCTCAGAGTGTAATACGAAAGATCAACATGGTACTCTAGGAACTTATCATACATTGAAGAAACAAAGAAACTGGTACACCTGCCTAATATTGTGTAGGGCCCCTGTGAGCACGCAGAAGTGCCTCGACACGACGTGGCATAGACTCGACTAATTTCTGAAGCAGTGCTGGAGGGAACTGGCACCATTAATCCTGCTGAGCTGTCCATAAATCCTTAAGAGTACGAGGGGTTGGAGATCTCTTCTGAACAGCAGATTCCAAGTCATCACAGCTATCCTCAATAATGTTCACGCCGAGGAGTTTGGCGGCCAATCGGAGTATTTAAACTTAGAACAGTGTTCCTGGAGTCACTCTGTGGCAATTCTGGACTTGTGGGGTGTCGCGTTGTCGTGCTAGAATTTCGCAAGTCCGTCGGAATTCATAACGGACATGAATAGATGCAGGTGATCAGACAGAATGCTTACGTACGTGTCACCTGTCAGAGTCGTATCAAGACGTAACAGGGGTCCCATATCACTCAAACTGCACACGCCCCACGCAGTTGCAGACCCTCCACCAGCTTGAATAGTGCCCTGCTGACTTGCAGGGTCCATGGATTCATGAGGCTGTCTCCATACTCGTACACACCCATTCGCTCGATACAATTTGAAACGAGACTCGTCCGACCAGGAACATGTTTCCAGTCATCAACAGTAGAATGTCGGTGTTGACGGGTCCAAGCGAGGCGTAAAGCTTTGTGTCGTGCTGTCATCAAGGATACACGAGTGGACCTTCGGCTCCGAAAGCCCATATCGATTATGTTTCGTTGGATTGTTTGCACGCTTACACTTGCTGAGGGCCCAGAATTGAAATCTGCAGCAATTTGCGGAAGGGTTGCACTTCTGTCACGATTAACGATTCTCTCAGTCGTCGTTGGTCCTGTTCTTGCAGGATATTTTTCCGGCTGCAGCGATGTCGAAGATTTGATGTTTCACCGGTTTACTGATATTCACGGTACACTTGTGAAATGGTCGTACGGGAAAATCCCCTCTTCATCCTACCTCGGAGATGCTATGTCCCTTCCCTCGTGCGCCGACTGTAACACCACGTTCAAACTAACTTAAATCTCGATAATTTGCCATTGTAGCAACAGTAACGGATCTAACCTCTGCGCCAGACACTTGTCTATAGGCGTTGCCGACCTCATCGCCGTATTCTGCCTGTTTACATATCTCTGTTATTTGAATACGCATGCCTATACCCGTTTCTTTAGTGTTTCAGTGTAGTTCACAAATACGCTATTGGCTGGATAATAAATTAGTGTATTGTTGTGTTGTGGTTTGCAAAGAATAATGTGGTTGGCAGCATTCACGTAGAAGTGGTGTCAAAATAGTTTGCTCGAGAGATATCGAGCAACATTCTTATTTTCTTTCTATTACAACCCAATAGCGGTTTCTCTTTATCAGCTATAGTGCTAAGTGGACAAGTATCAAATGTTGTTGGAGTTGCTGTTTTTCGTAAGGACGATACGTATATCTGACGACACAGCATTTCTGGGCGGCTTGTCCGTTGATCTGACGATAAAGTCATTTTATACATTGGAACAAGCCTATACCTGTTACTTGACCTCACGATAAAGTTATTTTACACGTGTCAACACTCTTGCTACACTAGCATAACAGACCCCGGAAATCTCTTAAACCAACCACATAAGCCAGATAGTGAAGCGTTTAAGATTACTTATACGAGCGATGGAATTAATCAATAATGGAAATATTTGGACGAAGGACAGGTTTTCCAAGTGCTAGGCTAGATATCTATGTTTTCGTTGTCTTACAACTCCCGACAGTGATTTTGTTGGACATATTTCAGCGTTAATATCTTTCGCACCTTTTTTTTTTTTTCAATGTCAGCATCTCTTACACCTTTCTCAGCTTCGATATCTAATGTATTATTTTTTCTTCTTCTGCACCTTTAACTGATTTATAAAAAAAATTCAGGTTATCCTAGTGTTGAGGACTACAGCTGAATTTTTGCGTTTTGCCCTGAAAGAGTTTCTCATGGTGAACATGTATTCAGAACTTTGTTGGGCATTTTGGATTCTGAAAAATAGTAAGACAGAAGGATGTGCCCCACTGCACGTCAAGTGGACGGCTACGCGGAGGAGTTATTCAGAAAAGATGCGTAATCTGATAGAAAATAAAGATTTTTAACCATCCCTAATGAAATGAAAGTATCGACGATATTTCATCTGCAGACATTCATGTTTTCCTTACAGCTGGCCCGCATCACGTGGTCGTGCGGTAGCGTTCTCGCTTCCCGCGCCCGGGTTCCCGGGTTCGATTCCCGGCGGGGTCAGGGATTTTCTCTGCCTCGTGATGGCTGGGTGTTGTGTGTTGTCCTTAGGTTAGTTAGGTTTAAGTAGTTCTAAGTTGTAGGGGACTGATGACCATAGATGTTAAGTCCCATAGTGCTCAGAGCCATTTGAACCTTACAGCTGCTGCCGAGAATAACTGTAAAGCGCACACTTATCCGAGTTGCTTTCTATTGTGTACGTTTCTTCCAATTATGCTCCCAAAGTGACACCATGCTCCAGGCAATTCGAATAACTTCTTACAACACTGACGTTAGTCCTACGTTTTCGCTTCTTCATCATAAATGCTCACACATTACTGCAGGAAATGTTCAATCTCATTATCCGCCACTTTTGGCTGTTGTAAACCTAAAAGCTTGTCTGCTGTCTCATTTTTGCCTTTTTCTTGTAATTCCTTTCTTTCAAGAAAGAAAGGAAAGATGTTGGGGAATATTCTTATCTTTCTAGCGATTTATTATTTACTCATCATCTCTTCATCCAACAGAAGTGGATAAGGTACCATAAAACGAGGTACACCCAGAAAGTAAGTTGCCCTGTTTTTTTTTTTAACAAAGACAACATAGTTACATGTAATACTTCATTGGTAACAGTTACAGCAAATTTTGAGTTATTTTTCGACACAGTCACCAAAAGAAATGAAGTACTTGTCGTATCATGGGATCAACTTTTGTGTTCCTTTGTACTCGTAGTACAGCTCTGCCGCCTGTGAATGGAACCAGCGTGTGACAGTCATCTTAAGCTCTTCGCTGTTGTCCAAATGCTGACCAGAGGACAGGAATTTCTTGAGGTGCAAAAAAAAAGATGGAAATCGCTGGGAGCAAGATCAGGACTGTATGCTGGATGATTAAACAGCTCCCAGCCGAACTTTGCAAAACAGTTCCTGTGCGCCAAGCCGCATTGGGCTGAGCATTGTCGTGGATCAGCAAAATACCTGCAGTAAGCATTCCACGCCTCTTGTCCTGAATGGCACGTCGCAGTTTCCGCATTGTTTCACAGTAAAATTCAGCATTCATTGTTTCACCTCTGTGGAGGAAGCCAATGAGCGAAATACCCTTCGTGTCCCAGAACACCTGCACATTACTTTCTGCAACTACACAGTCTGTTTGAATTTCTTCTTGACCGGAGATCCATTGTGATACCAGTGCATTCACTGCTGCTACAAGAAATACGATATCTGCGAAAAATAGCTGCTGAGCTCCGAAATCGTGAAGCGACGGTTCTCCAGGATGCGCTGCCACACCAGCTCATTCAGGTGATCGTCGATGAGGAGCGGTCACCCATTGCGCTCTTCATCATAGACACATTGACGACCTTCGAAAGAAAAGCTTACACCAGTGACGCACCTTCTGTTTGCTCATGAATTTCTGCCCGTAGACCTGCCAGAGATGGCGATGAATTTCGATGCCCGATATGTTTTGTGCATTAATGAACCTTGTCACTGATCGAACCTCGCGGGTGGCGGGAGAACGAGTAAGAGACGCCATTTTGGGGCACTGCTGACATGGTACTGGGACCAGACAGGATCTAACCGGCTGGCATTTAATTGTCACGTCATAGATCTGTTGCGCATACGCTATTTTGCCAGTTAAATACGACTAGATGCACCTCGTACTTTCTGCAGAAAAATTTTGGCACTTGACGTATAGTGAAGAAAGGCAAATAATTTGCTAACGTAAGATGGTATTGTCACATCGTCATGAAAAACAAACAGAAGAGACGAATTAACGCATGGATGACAAAATTTATGAGACACTAGTGTAAAACGTTGGTAACTTCGTCACAAAAAAGAAAAAAGTATTAAAATGAAACAAGAAAGTTTGTCCATCACTATTACACCACTGGCCATTAAAATTGCTCCACCAAGGAGAAATACAGATGATAAACGGTTATTCACTGGACAAATATGTTATACTAGAACTGACATGTGATTACATTTTCACGCAATTTGGGTACATAGATCCTGAGAAATCAGTACACAGAACAACCACCTCTGGCCGTAATAACGGCCCTGATACGCCTGAGTATTGAGTCAGCCAGAGCTTGGATGGCATGAACAGGTACAGCTGCCCATGCAGCTTCAACGCGATACCACAGTTCATCAAGAGTAGTGACTGGGGTATTGTGACGAGCCAGTTGCTCGGCCACCATTGACCAGACGTTTTCAGTTGGTGAGGGATCTGGAGAACGTGATGGCCAGGGTAGCAGTCGAACATTTTCTGTATCCAGAAAGGACCGTACACGACCTGCAACATGCGGTCGTGCATTATCCTGCTGAAATGTAGCGTTTCGTCGGGATCGAATGAAGGGTAGAGCCACGGGTCGTAACACATCTGAAATGTAACGTCCACTGTTCAAAGTGCCGCTAATGCGAACAAGAGGTGACCGAGACATGTAACCAATGGCACCCCATACCACCACGCCGGGTGTTACGCCAGTATGGCGATGACGAATACACACTTCCAATGTGCGTTCACCGCGATGTCGCCAAACACGGATGCGACCATCGTGATGCTGTAAACAGAACCTGGATTCATCCGAAAAAGTGACGTTTTGCCATTCGTGCACCCAGATCCGTCGTTGAGTACACCATCGCAGGCGCTCCTGTCTGTGATGAAGCGTCAAGGGTAACCGCAGCCGTGGGCTGCGAGCTGATTGTCCAAGCTGATGCAAACGTCGTCGAACTGTTCGTCTTGCAATCGTCCCCATATGTTGACTCAGAGATCGAGGCGTGGCTGCACGATTCGTTACAGCCATGCGGATAAGATGCCTGTCGTCTCGACTGCTAGTGATACGAGGCCGTTGGGAACCAGCACGACGTTCCGTATTACCCTCCTGAACCCACCGATTCCATATTCTGCTAATAGTTATTGGATCTCGACCAAAGCGAGCAGCAATGTCGCGATACGATAAACCGCAATCGCGATCGGCTACAATCAGACCTTTATCAAAGTCGGAAACGTGATGGTACGCATTTCTCCTCCTTTCACAAGGCTTCGCAACAACGTTTCACCAGGAAGCGATGGTCAACTGCTGTTTGTGTATAAGAAATCGGTTGGAAACTTTCCTCGTGTCAGTACGTTGTAGTTGTCGCCGCCGGCGCCAGCCTTGTGTGAATGCTCTGAAAAGCTAATCATTTGCATATCACAGACCTGTCGGTTAAATTTCGCGTCTGTAGCATGTCCCCTTCGTGGTGTATCAATTTTAATGGCCAGTAGTGATTTACGACAGTAAATCTTGAGAATTCCTTGCAAGGCGGTCTACGAAAGTACTAGACAGTTGGGAAACTGTGCACAGCAGGTAATCGTAGGCAATCAATATGTGAAGCTTCTGATAAACATTAAGACACCTGCCCAGACAGCAGAGCGAGCTAAAGCGCCTGCTTCAGGGAAACAGAGGCGAGCCAGTCCCAGTTCAAAGCCGCCCGTCGGGTTAACGACGAGGCCCGGTGTGCTGGCCATCCTGGATGCGATTTTACGGCGAATACCGGGCTGGTACCAACATCCCGCCTCAAATACACGCAAACATTTACATCACTTTATCACACTTGCAAATAGAATTTGCTCTTGACCTAGAGAGATGGGGTACATTGACCCATTCTGAGGGGTGAAAGGAGAATGATGACCTTACATGTTTAGTCTCCTTCACCCATTA